>NC_051210.1:59033012-59333012 GCF_015220075.1 Falco rusticolus
GAGGTTTGATTTTCTCTGGTTGTCCCACATTGGGGTGTTGAAATTACAGACTTGACTGTCTCAAATTAGAGTATGGAAATTAATGCTGTCATGTATTGCAAGAGTGCTGGTCAATGGTAAAGGCCATCCTGATGAACTGCAGAACAGAGATAGGTATGACACCATGCTCACTTTCTAGCCCAGCTCTTTCCTAATTGTGGATTTCTTCCAAAATACAACAGCATCAGCAGACTAGAGTCCAATGGATTATTAAACAAGTTGAGGTTGACTAAAATTTGTTTTTCATATCCACCCTGATGGGTTCATCATTTATCTCACTGACTGGTTGGGCAGCATGCAAGTAAAGTCTTCCAGAATGAAAGATATGGAAAAGGTGTTCTACCTTGCATCACTTTCCAGAGCCACAGTCATTGAGGGAAATAATCTACTAGAGTACAATGCATTCCCTTTAAGAAATGCTTCAGAAAGTGGAAGGCAGAGAGGTAGGCAGGTAAAGATGGCCTGATTCTCCATCCCATATTCTGACATCAGTGGAATCACACAAGCATAAGACAAAGTGAAAGCCTGAAGAAGCAAATCCAGTTTTTGATCCCAGCTCTGAACGGACTTTCTGCAGCATGCTACTGCCAAGACATTAAAAGCTTTTGTAACGTATTTTGCAGGTAGTGGGAAGAAATGCTTTCTAGATGTATTTCCATTATCTTCTTCCTAAGCCAATTTGCCCTGAAATGCCTCTTCTTCATGCAGAGGGCCTTATGTAATAGTAGACAATATTTTGACACTTTCAAGAGGATCAGAAGAGTATTCAAGTTATTCAAGTCTTTTTAAGATTAAAGTTAAGTCTGCAACTAGTCTTGTCATTCTATCACCATCTGTTGTCTTTTGCTATATTCAAAGTGAAGAAAATTAAGATTACCTACCCTGATAGGAGGTTATGGAGCTGAAAATGAATAAAGGAAGAAAAGACCTGAGGAACTTTCAGAATATTCATCTGAAAGGAATAAGCAACACATCTTGAAAGTAGCACTAGCATGAACAGCATTTCTGGATAAATAAGGCTTGTGTTGGTTAAAAAGAAAATTACTGAAGATCTTGAGTTTAATAGTGTCTCCATCTCATCACATTTTGAAATATGGAAGAACAGCCTACAATTTTTTTTTTTTTTTTTAATATGTAACACAATTGTTGTGGTTTAACTCCAGCCAGCAACTAAGCCCCATGAAACCTTGCTCATTCCCACCCTGGTGGGATGGGGGAGAGAATTGGAAGGGTAAAAGTCAGAAAACTCATGGGTTGAGATAAAGACAGTTTAATAGTTAAAGCAAAAGCTGCTCATGCAAGCAAAACAAAACAAGGAATTAATTCACCACTTCCCATCAGCAGGAAGGTATTCAGCCATCCCCAGGAAAGCCGGGCTCCATCACATGTAACGGTTACTCGGGAAGACAAACACCATCACTCCCAGTGTCTCCCCCCTTCCTCCTTCTTCCCCCAGCTTTCTATGCTGAGTGTGACATCTACAATGTGGAATACTCCTTTGGCCAGCTGGGGTCAGCTGTCCTGGCTGTACCCCCCCCCAACCCCCCCCACCCCCCCAGCTTCTTGTGCACTCCCAGCCTGCTTGCTGGTGGAGTGATGTGAGAAGCTGAAAAGGCCCTAACTCTGTATAAGCCATGCTCAGCAATAACAGAAACATCCTGAATTACCAACACTGTTTCCAGCATAAATCTAAAACATAGCCCCATACTAGCTACTACAAAGAAAATTAACTATCCCAGCCCAAACCGGCACAGCAATGAATCTTACTGCCCAAGTAGAGACAGGGAACTGAAGTGATGGTCAGTAGAACAACTGACTTTGAGGGAATTAATGTCCTCAAATGTGTATGCTCTTACCTTGAAGAATGAAAATTTTGTGGTAGACTTTCCTCACTGACAACAAACAGCTGACATACTTTGACTGAAAAGTACTGGGTCCCTAAACATAGTTATTCAGACTGATCTAATTCCCTGCAGGAACAGATACTTTTCTTTCAACATCTTTGTCTTATATATTCAAGTGATGCCCACAGATGTGGTCTGAATGACAAGGCAGAAACTTGGTGCCTTAGCTAATTCTTTTTGAAATCACTTTGTCAACATCTATGCACTCCTCAATCCAGTTCTAACCCTTCCTTTTCCAAAATATTTTTAACAAACAACAGTTCTCAGAACACTGAACTACCCTAATCAATCTTGTGAAATAGTATTTTAAGAAAAATAATACATGTTGCTTTCTGAAGTTTTTACATTTAAGGAGACATCATATTTCCTGCTCAAAAAAAACCCCCAAACACCAAAACCAACCTCTTTTGAAATTTATTTCATATTATTGCTTTTAGTAAAGCCTTTAAAATTGAAATAATGTTTCCCCTTGAAAACAAAAGCAAGAGAGAGCAAACACATGAAATAGTTAAATCCTATTAAGCCTGCGTACAGTGCATTCTCACATTCTTACAAGGCCCAGTAATCTAATAGCTTGTTTAAACTCATTTGAAGAGCAGGTAACTACACTTAAGGAAGTAAAATTGTACAGCAAATGTATTTTGCAAATATATGAATATGAATACGCTATTTGCAATACTGGCTATTGAGTTAAAAACTTTTGCAGCTATCACTTGAAATAAAACAGGTCAGAAAAGAGGGTTTAAAATTGAACTCTGTTATCTGGCATTTTGTTCTACAGTCAGTTAACAGATGAATTACTACATTTCAAGTAAAATATCAAAATTCAGTAGCCCTATGGTAAAAAGAGAAAAAAAATGCATGTACATGAGTGTTGCTATACTGTAATACGGACTAATATACAGCCAATGTGTTTGACAGGTTCACATTTATTTCATTTTTCACTGGTGACTACATGCTATTCTGTTGATATTTGTTTCAAGTATTTATTTTCAGATCTTCATTATATTTGCTCTGAGTGTTTTCACTTGGTGCAAAAATACAATCCTAAATAGGGTTATCAATTTAAGGAGCAGTAATTGGGTCCCACCACCATGACATCACCTTTGTCATGAGTACAAATATGTTTAGACTGAAAAAAAACCAAGAAACACGCACCCGTTCATGTCCATTAGCTACACTTATATATACAATTTAATTTTGAATGAGTATATTGCATTACCAGGCAATATAAGCTTCTTGGCATTGGCCGTTATTAAATAGGGCTTAATCAGTTGGGGATGACCAACTAAGAGATTAATACAATTCATGCTACACAGTGCAGAACGTCAGTTTAAAAATAGCACTACTTTTCCTGTGTAAAAGGGTATGTACTAAGAACTTCCAAGAAGTGAACTCAAGTAGTCCTCACAGCAGCATGACGAGCTGAAACAAGTTCCTGTATGCATTTTTTTCACTCAAATGCCCCTTGCAACAAACAACACAATGAAAATACTACAGAAAAAGGAAGAAACATCAGTTTTAACATATTTTTATTGAATCTGTAACTGCTTTGTCAAGGTAAAAGGTGACTGTTTACTCTCTCATCCTGAAATGGTGTACGTGTCACACAAATAAAAGATGGCACACTTCTTGCAGCCATGAGATTTTGCAAAAAGAGACTCCATTTTTGTTTACTCTCATGACAGAGTTGATTTTATCCAGATGTATGTATACAGTTTATATATATACAAAAACCATAAAAATATTTATGTTTCAGTGTTTTGAAAGTGTTCATTATCTAATCTCTATCTCAAATACTCATCCATCTACATCTAGAATTTACTTCAATGATAACGTAGCACTATTTAAGAGATGAACAGGTTCATCACAGTATCAATTAGTTAATATTCTCTTCCTGTTCTCACCAGAAACTAGGTGCAATTCTGACAACGTATTATCTGTGAATTCCAGTTACTTATGGTGAAGCAAATGAAGGAGTATTTTCTAAATACTTATCAATGCTGGATATTTCCTGTAGGCCATTTAAGTTGTTATAAACAATTTTTTTTTGTCTGATGGATGTTATAAATGCAAACTATCCTGTAACTACTGTGGCAGACCGAATACATCTTATTTTGAATTAAAAAAAAAGAAGATTTCAGGATGCTAAAGCACTCTGAATACTTCAGCCTGACCAGAACATGCCTTCAACCACTGTCTCTGAAGAGGTGTACCCAAAAGGATGTACATCTTCAATTTCTTTACTGTTGGTCATAGACTCTGATTTATGGAAAACCTCCACAAAAAAAAAAAAAAAAAAAAAAAAAGGAGAAACAAAAAAAAAAGAGCAAGAGAAAGCAAGATCAGATTAGAAACTTTGCTATGATCAGAAAACCTGTGGCTGAGTGAAGAACTAAGCTATTATTTTAGGGAGCCTTTTTGAGACTCAGTCACAAAACTATCCATTCCTATGTGCTAAGTCTCATGTGATGGACAGAGTAAAGATGGAGAACACCTGTATGCTGCATACACTTAAGCTTCTTTTGATTGACTCTCTCACCTAGTCTTTGAATTGATGTTGAAAACGCAGACTGTATAGATCCCTCAGGGATGCAACAAATGAGGACTCTTTCATGGAGGAGCAGGTGTCAATAGTGACAATCATTTCAGTGCAATTGCACTAGCTGTACCATGTTTTTATGGTGAAACAGAATTTTATCATTGACTGTATCAAATACGTAGAAAAATCCAGCTGGGTTAATGTTAATGCAATGCGATACAAATGCCCCGTAATGCCAGAAGGAATAAATGCAACAAAGAAAAATATCAGGTTATTAGTCCTGTGTAGGCTAACACGACTCTCACTATTCCAAACAGTCACCTCAGTTAGCAAAATTTCAAAGGAAAACAAAGAAAAATCTTTCCTTTAAAAGAAGATACTTCGCTCTAACTGAAATAGCAAAATTCAGGGGGTTAAAGAGATAATTCACACTCTGGAACAGTTTTAGTAGATGCTAGGAGAGGTGTATGAATTTTCTTACTGCAAGACCAGATTAACAGCTTCCAATTACATCTTGCTGTTGTTATTTGTGTCCACTCAATTTTCCACACATTGCAATTTTCCTGTTTGTGCCAGTCACAAGTAAGAAGCCATACAGATTCATGGGAATAAATATTTTGAGTCAATCACATTAAAAGCCGTCATTAACCAGCAGTCTTATCAATTCCACTGACATCCTGTACCACAGCTTTCATATGAAAGGGACTGATCTACAAGTAACATGTTGAATTTAGGTAGGGCCAGTGACTTTCTTGGCTATCCCTGTTTTTCCTTGCATGTATATAGGAAGGACAAGGAAATGTTCTATTTAATGGTCAACCTGCATCTACAGAGAACTTCATCCAACTGAAAAAAAAAAGGAAAAAATCAGGTTCTAGGTTTAACTAGTTGGATAACATGGGTAAAAAATTAATGTGGGAAAAACAAGCTGTTTCTCACAGATTATATACCTGGATAAGGCCACTTACTTTTGGAAACAGAAACAAAACCCCCCAAACCATACAGAAGCTCTTGAAAGTACTGTGCTTTAAAAGGCTACCTTTCCCTTTAAAACAAAACCAGGAAAGGCCAACTCCCCCTAACTATGTGCAGTAAAGTATAGCTGTCTGATTGTTCTACATACATTCAAATAAAGATCTGAGGATACTTAGGCATATGTTCATATCTGCTTAGGATTCTGTTAACATTGTAATTCAGTATCTTATGCATTAAAGGTGTGGATAATAAAATTTTCCCTAATATTATCAAATGTTGATGAATTTTTAACTAACAAATTCATATTAAAAGGTGGTTCCACTATGAATGACATGTAATCTTACCTGTGTATGTTATCTTGACCAGAAGGGACTACACCCAGGTTTGCTGCCTTCACTACCCTCTCAATTATTACAAGTCTAGTAGAGTTCTGCGGAGCAACAGCTATTGTAGCAGATGTCTCATTCATTCCTGTCAGCATCCCTGAAACATTAAGTATTTCATTATGAATACTTTAAGGTTTGCTCACTTACTAAGCATAAAACCAAAATAAGAGACTTCTAAACAAAAACCCCACATTTGCATTGAAAGTTAAACCATTCATTGAGAAAACAATTTTATAAGAAATCACATAATTACAGTAATTTATTACTTGCAATGCCCTGTTATTAGAAACAGATTACTAATAACCAAACAATGATATGTGTGATACTAATGCTACTGTAAAACCAAGATGGTGCTTTTTCACAAAAAGCGTAACTTAAAAGAAGGATGTAAACACAGAAATGAAATACTAAGTAAGACTCATTTGGAAAAGTCCAGCTTAAGTAAGACCATATACAAAGACACCTCCTAATATTTCAATCATAAGATCCCTGCATTTAGTTATGATTTCATATCCAATTGCTAAAAATAATAATGAAATTCGGATAGTAGTCCTTGGTTTAATTTAGTTCATGAAGATAAAGTCATCACATTAGAAACTGAGAAATGCAGTTAGTATCCATCTCTCTAAAATGTCACAATAAACTATTTAATTAAAATATATTTAATATCACAACAAAATGGAACAGAAATGACAAGATTACATCCAAACATATGACAAAAAAAAGTAAAGAAGAAAATTTTGTTTAAGGACATTTTAACAAAACCCACCACTTTTCTATCAACATCCACTGTTTAGAAGAATGATTTGCTGGACGGTTGTGTTGATTAAAACCCAACAGTAACTACAACTTAACATTGTGTGTGTACTTTTATGCTATGTTCAGAAGCTGAAAAAGCAGACAAACAACAGAGTACAGTACTTTAGGCAGAAATATGAAGTATATGAAATCCACAACAACATGAACAATGAAAAAAACCACAGAAGTCTCAAAAGGCTAATATTTTAGGGCTGCACATACAGAGCAAACTGCCCTAAGATTCTTAAAGGAGCAATTAAAAAAATAAATGCAACATTTTGATGCCTTAGAACGTGCATCAGCTGCTGTCACAAAGTAAGAAATATCAAAGTAAAAATGGAATGGCTCATAAGCGAATAACAGGGTATTTTTGAATATTTTCTTGAAGAAAATAAAAAACAAGCATACAACTTCTATAAAGATCAGCTTTATCTTGGGAATAGAACATTCTGTTTCAAATTGTTTTAACTTCACTATTAGGCAAAAGCTTTAAAAACTACATATGCAGACTAAAACTGCTTTTAAGCAGAGCACAGGGACTGACATAACACTGCTGAGAGATGTGTGTACTCATTTAGGATTTAAACCTTCTCCATTAAGCTCTATTGAAGAGCAAATGCTGAATAAATGAATGCAACTATGTTTATGTTAAAAGCCTGTTTCCCGCAGCATGTAATTAAAGGAAATGTTGTACAAAGCCAGTACTTTTGTCAAGCTCCTGTAAATGGAAAGATGGATAGCACTCAGAGAAGTGAATGCATTGCTTCATATTTAACCTTAACACTCTTGTCATTAATGGTTTGTCTAACTTGCTCTATAAAAGACAAGGTACTGCTCCATTGAAGTAAAATTAAAAAAATCAACTAAACCATGCTTTTCAGAACAGAAGATTCATTATCGTCGACTAATGTATTGGCATAAAGCAAAGTAACATCCTATCAAGTAAGGCACACATTCAATCTGCCTTTTCACCCCCCTTTATTTTTAACTCATGCTGTTTTATTGTTATAGGCAATTTGTACCACTCAGCATGACAGTGTAAACTGAATCAAGATTAATTTACATGCAAAAGAACACTTAGGAGAGCAGCATGGTAAGCAAATGTATTGTTTCGATTGCTGAGGTGGAAAAGAACCTGGAAAGAAAAAACTGGTGCTCTAATTAAGGGGCATCAAATATGATTGCTCATGGTAGTCAAGGGCCAGAAAATAGTAAATGTCCAACCATTTAAAGAATTAGCATCCTGCTTGTTAGTAAGACAAGTTGGATATATAAATCTTAATAAAATTAGGTAAACAATTTGTTTACTTAACCAAGGTATTTATTTTTTGTCCCCCCCCCCCCCCCTTTTTTTTAATGTGAATCGGGTATACACTTTTAAAAAAAAAATCTACAAAATAATTTTAAAACATGTCTGTAGTGCGAAAAATAGTTTTATACTTAAAGTAGTTTGAACTGGCTATTTTAAAAACACCTTCATAAAAACTCTGATTAATATCCAGCTATAACAACCGCATGCCACCTTTAATATTGCTTGAAACAAAAGAATCTAAGAAAACTCTAGTCAGAGCAGAACGCAGCAATTAATCTGGGTTAACTAACTGATACAATGAAATAACTGTACACATTTTTAATAATAAGAGGAAATGGAACTGGAAAAATTACACTGGTAGGTAACACAGTATGTAAGCTACCAGAGTAATCCTATTTTGAACTAAGGCAAGGGGAGTTTTGCAACTGATTTTTAAGAACAGCAGTCAAGTAAAAATTCATATACAGAGTTCCCAACAGTACATGTCTCACTTATGCAGACATCCTGCTACAGAAACTGGATTTTTCATGGGGATGTGACGTAGAAGAGGGTATAAAATCTGAAGGCCTGAAGACCTGTAAAAATATTTAACCAGAACGGTAAAGAGTAGTTGGGCAATACCATTTTTATCCACTGTTTCCAAATTGTCAGTCACAACATCAACCACTACCTCAGCTGCTGCTCTGGGGAATTACCTCATCGGAGGATTCCCCAGCTCAGGAGAGAAGGGAAGGGAAGACAGCATAGCAAGGGTAAGTGTTATCATGCGCAGCATGTGAATAAATCCAGCTTTTGAGGTTCTGCTGCTGCCACTAGATAACCTTCACAGCCATGAATATTCAATAACCTGTCTGTTCCCCTCTCCTTATGCCATCAGGAAGAAAATGGACATATACAAATGTAACAGACAATGCAAAACAGCAGAGTGTAATTGAGTAAAGATGTGTAGCAATGAATTGTCTTCTACACAGCAGTATAATACTGGCCATTTCCTCTTTAGCATTCTTATTAGGTTACACATGCAATTTAGATGTGAAAATCCTTAAACCCCATACATATTCTCATTCTCCTCCAATATAATATTGCATTTCTAATATTCTCCTCACTCATTCACTATTTTTTACCTATTTGTTTTGGTTGCAAATAAAATAAGGCATCTCCAGGTAAAAGGCTCAAAACATCTTATGACCAACAATGTATAAAAAAAAGGAAAAAGAAAAAGCATGACAAGTGAAAAACAGGTTATATAAATAAGATTCATTTGGAGAATACAGACAAATTGAAGTTAAACACAAAATAGAATAATATATACCAACTTCTAAATTGCTCTGCATTTATTATTGTAATTTGGATTTTTCATTTAGCAAGATCACACAGTAATTCTCCCCAAATGCTAGCTGCTCCTAGATCTTTGTAATAAATACATATGTAAAATTTAGAATGGAGTCCTCTATTACCATGAATATGCTGAAACAACTGATATCTGTAAGAAAAAAGATGCAATAGAAAAGGTTTTTAAACCTGTGGTAAATTTGCCAGCATCAAGTCCTGCATCAAAGAATGAATTCAGGAAGACAGAGAGAGCGATACAGAAATGCCAAGAGACCTTCATGGATTTACAAATACTTCATATAAACAAATTTTCAAATAGCTTTATTCAGAGTAGCCTTTCTGCTCTATTAAACATAGCAAACAGCTGCCAGATTTATTCAGACAAATAATCAACAACCATAGAAGTAAAATGGCAGAAGAAAAAGGAATTTTGGCAACAACTCCACAGAGGACCACAGCTATTCTCCAAGTACACTTCTTCTATGTGCTCGTGGTTCTGTATGGCCAGTCAGGAGGAAAAAAAGCCCTCAGTCACAGTAAAACATAGAAAAATTCTATCAAAACATCACAAAGCAAGCAAATATAAAAACAGGGGGAGGGGGAAGAAGCACAGTAACCTGCCTTCCTTTCACTACCTTAGCTACAGTTTTTAGAAGGGTACAGTTTAAAATAAATGTGCCACAACCTTGTTCAATCACTCACCTTGGCTTGCTGAGCAGGTACAAAGCAGAGGCAGACTTAAGCCAGCAAAGGGTAAGAACAGCAAGTAAGTATCAATTGGTTAAGAAAACAAAGCACAATCCCCTAACTTTTCACTGCAGCCATAACCTTAACTGAAAACGATCTGGGCAATATTCAAATTACTTTCTTAATAATTCAAAAATACAAAAGCAAGAAATGCTCAAAAGCAATAATTAATAATACACAGCATTACTCATTGGTGTTCTTGACTGCTTGACGGATATACTGAGTTTCTGAGCCTTACACTGCAATGAGACAAGATCCCATGGGTATATTCTCCTCTCAATGTGAAGAGATTTACACATGTAAATCCCAATACATTGAGATAGATGAGTAAACACTATTATATGTGAATGAATCCAAAATGTAATAGTTTTTATTTTTAAATATCCAAGAATCATATCCAAATTAAGGACAGAAGTACAGACTACTCTGTTTAACACACAGTGAAAGCAAAGTACAATTTTCTGTAATTACTTTGTATAAAATATTCAAATCACTGAAAGCTCTTGTGGAGGTTGTGTTTGGACTAGCATCAGAAACCTACACTCTTTAAAGATGCAACATTAGAAGAATGCAGACGTGTATAAAAATGTCACCTCTCTAAAACAGTATTCCAACAAGAGTATTTTTTATTATATTAAGTGTTTGAAAGCAAAAAGATTAAAATAATCTTCAAAGTAGCTGAGAAACAGGTATATTAATAGTATTTAAAAGTAGCCTTGGAATAAAGACTAGTAAACACAGACACGGTATCAATGTCTATCTGGTTTGTTTCCTTGAGCTGGGGCCCCAACTTTCTGCTTTACTGCTAGCAGGAAAGCCATTCACACTTCCAAGACAGGAAGCCAAAACTCTCTGAGGCCAAAGATTGTTTCAGGGCTTTGTGCTTTTAAAGGCACACTGAAAAGCTGCCAATACCACTGAGCATCTTTTTAGAGGTAGTTTTAAATTAAATCATTATTATCAGACTGAATAATAATAAAGACTAATACAAATAGCTATACTGGAAGGACTTGCTGTACACACTTGGAAACTGAAAGGCACACAGCCCTCTTCACATGCATTTATTGAAGATGCTGAAATATTTCTCACCTTGCTCCTTCTTAAAGTCTTTCTCTGACATAGTAACAGGCAAAAGCAGTTCTCCAACAGGGGGTTGAATGCTAACATTAAAATGATCATCCTTTGTGCTGGGAAAAGAGAAATCACAGAGAATCAACCAGGCGCCTCAACACAGGTTAATATATATATTATCAGGTCCAAATTTACTGTAGAATCTATTAACACTGTTAAGAACTAGCTGCATGATTTCTACCTTCTTAATCCAAAAGCCTGTTTATTTCTTATGTCAATAAAGCTGATCTGTTTTCTTTAGTAGAAATATTAATACAGTATGCATGCTCTTATATTTCTGAAAATACAGCTTTTACTCATATTAGTGTTTATTTGTAATCTATAAGGCATCACACTGAAACTAAATGCTTGCAAAGGACAAAATATACATTTTACAATTCCTTTAAAAGAACTATTATTAAAAAATTCTGTCACCAGCAACAGCTGTCCCAGAAATAGAGCTAAACGTAGGAAAAGTACAACTGAAGACAAAAAGGATTACAAACCAAACAATAAATTTGGGAGTAAAAATAAAAATATTTTATCACTTAAATTTCACAGTATTTTGTATGTTTAAACACAAACACACAGCAAAACAGTTGATGTAAAAGCACACTGGAAAATCACAGAATTTGATGCAGTTTCCATAATACAGAAAGTTGAAAAATTACTACAACTAGTAGTAGTGCTACAGATTCCTTATTCAGAAATAAATACCATACAGTGAACTTGCTCTCCCTATCCACTCAATTATCTGAGTTCCCAACTATCTCGTCTTAAGAGTTCTCCAAGTCTACAGAAACTCAAGATACATTCACTCTGCTATGTTTGATTGACTAAATGTACCGTAAGGGATTCAATTAGCAATTCTGGATCAGTACATCCAGTCAGAATCTCTGTTAATGCTTTGAAGCATGAGAAATTTTTAGAAAAGAACACTTTTTTTTTTTTTTTGGATGACGTACCAAATCAATATGTCAATATATGTCAATACATATTGATTGCTAATATGCTTCAGACATCCTACTTAAATATAATGATACGATCATTAGAATGGAAAATATATTTCACCAATTAATATCCATGGTATTTAAATTAACCTCAAATGTGTTACTGATTTTTTATAACTCTGCAACTGCAAAATTCTGAAATAAGGCACACTAATGGAAAAAACAGTGCTAGATCAGTAATACAAAAAACATAATGTGTCTCCCTCCTGAAGATGCAAGATAAGCCCCTGAAAACAGGAAAGCATTTTATGGTCCTATTAAAATTTTAATACTTACCATAATTACCCAATTTCACAAGCAAATACTTAGGAACTACTGCATTCTCACTTTCTGACTTCTGGTATGTTATACTTACGGACGCATTCTCAAATATGGGCTTTTCAAACAAAATTCAGCATTTAATGCTAACTTTGTTGAAAATTATTAAACATACAGTGAAACAATCCTTTCAAACCTGGCTAGTATTTCCTTTACAAAGATCATTTAGGAAGTGGTGCTTTTAAAAATCTGCTTAGCTAACGAATTGTCACTTCCCCCCCCCCCCCCCCCCCCCCAATACTTTAAATGACATCCATCTCTAAAGTCATTGCCATATGAAAGGATCAGGGATTATTTGACTCGCTGGCCTGATCAAGTGCACTGTAAAATAAGGAAGTAGTACTTTTTTTCTTTAATTTTTCCCTTAAAAACTGATCAAGAACTGCATCAGCTTAAGAACTGATGGATCAAACTGCTTCATAATGTTTAGCCTTCTATATATACTACTTGAACTACATGATTTAGAACTTTTCACACCACCTTCATTGTTCTTCAACGGAACGTTCAACCAATATTATCTTTCATATTTAAGCAAGACATGCACTACATAATTCAGCATAAAAAAGATAAACAGTTTTGTTTACAATGATTCATGTCTTAAATTGCTCAGACATGCCATTTATACATAAACTTGACTTACAACATCAATGACTAGATTGCTTTGAAATGCTTATAACTATCTTTTCACAATAAGAAGGAACAAAAGCATGAGCATAGGTTGGGTTTTGTATGGCTGTAACTGCTTGACAGGACCACTTGACACTTCTGGTGTTAACAAACATTCCCTTTCCCCTAGCGATTAAAAAGCTAACCAATACTCTTAGATAAACCATGAACTCTTCATAGTATGCAAGCAGAAATTCTGATGGCTAGTTGTTCTTCAAACCCACTTTGTTCTTAATTTCACTTGAGCCAACATCTGGTTTACTTTGCATTACTTGCATTTCAGCATACTTCAGTAAATTTATTTTCCAGCCAAAGAAAATCACTCTCCCTTTTAGCACTGTCTTTATTACATACTTTACAGGCTAAAAATACAGCTTTTGTTATTAATCTGCATCTCTTATTACATCTTTATGTTAGAGTTCCAGTAAGACCTAAATTAACAAAAGTAACTTCCTAGTTCCATAGAACAATTCAGGCCGGAAGGGGCATCTGGAAATGGCCTGCTCCTACACCTCCTGCTCAACCCAGGGCCACCTTAGCTCACACTACTCAGGGCCTTGTCCGTTTCAACTCTGAGTATCTTCAAAGATGGTGATTTCACCTGATATCTAATGGAAAAGTTTATTACTAAAATTGAGTGTTGCGGTACAACTACATGATTTTCCCCAATAACTAGTAAACTAAATTCCAGTGTATTTAACTTACTTATTTATACTTTGGATATTCTAATTAATATAAATGATGTTTAAACAAAAAACTGCAGAAGTGGTTTGCAGCTTGTACGTCAACATTTAAGAATCTGGCAATGAGTTCAAGCTGCACTGAACCTCTCAGGTGGTGTTGCTCTAAATTTCCTGGAAGAACAAGCTGAAGCAGCTTATCAGAAAACAAGCAAAGATTCTCAAACCAACAAAACAAAATTGGCTTTAGATTTCAAAAATTAAAGATTGCATTTTCTGGTATTAGTGAGTGCAATTGATAAGTTACATCCTTAGCAGAACAGGTATGCTTAATGAGAAGTCTGCAGAACAAAGCTCTAGAAGAATCAAACAGGGATGTCTGAGAACAGTACCTTACCACTAGTTCACAAAATCTGTTTTGTATGTAATTTTGAACTTATGGACAAATCATGTTACATATCATTACTCTTACTGTTGCCTTAATAACTGTTAAAAAGTACATATTGTATTTTGAAAAGACTTACACCCCTTTCATGATGGAGTTCCAAGAATCACATGAATTTATCTTTTCTGATGTAACGAATTCAGATGAAAAATGATAAATCATAGAATGGTTTGAGTTGGAAAGGACCTTAAAGATCAATTAGATCCAGCCCCCCTGCCATGGGGGGGAGCACCTTCCACTAGACCAGGTTGCTCAAAGTCCCAGTGTGGTCTTGACCACTTCCAGGGATGGAGCATCCACAGCTTCTCTGGGCAGCCTGTTGCAGTGTCTCACCACCCTCACAGTAAAGAATTTCTTCCTAATATCGAATCTAAATCTACTCTCTCTTAGTTTAAAACCGTTAACCCTTGTCCCATTACTACGGGCCCTGCAAAAAACTCTTGTCTCCATCTTTGTTATAAGCTCCCCTTTAAGTACTGGAAGGCTGCTATAAGGTCTCCGTGGAGCCTTCTCTTCTGAACAACCCCAGCTCTCCCAGCCTGTCTTCATAGGAGAGCTGCTCCAGCCCTCTGGTCATCTTTGTGGCCTCCTCTGGACCCACTTCAACAGGTCCATGTTGGGGCCTCCAGAGGTGAACACAACTCCAGGTGGGGTCTCACAAAAGCTGAGCAGACTGAGAGAATCACCTCCTTCAACCCGCTGGCCATGCTGCTTTTGATTCTGCCCAGGATGTAGTTGGCTTTCTGGGCTGCAGGTGCACACTGCCAGGCCATGTTGAGCCTTTTGTCCACCAGAATCCCCAAGTCCTTCTCCTCAGGGCTGATCTCTCACAAGATAATGCTCACAGAGGCACACAAGGAGTCTTACGATCCCTGTGGTAAATGACACTGCAAGGCTAGTGCGTTAAGAAGATGACAGTTTTTAACTTCTCTTTAGATGGCTGCAGTGGGAGCAGCTAGCACTTATCATTTGAAACCAGTGTCCATTTTCCTTATTCCTTCAAATGGATTGACTCCAAAGGCTTCCTGGGAAAGAAGTTCTCTGCTGTAACAAAAGACTGGAGGAAAATCATGGCAGTGTCTTCTTTAAAACTAATACAAATAATATTATCACTTGTGAATAAGTTCTTATAAGATTCCACAATGGCAGTCTTTAAAGTTTTGATTTTCAAAGCTTTTTAAAAATTATTATTCTAATAAGAGGCTGGTGAATACTCTTCTTGCTATTTATATTATCCTTTTTTGTTTCACTCCTAGTTGCTGCTTGACCCAGAATACATCTATCTAAAACCAGCTACTTTATTTTTGTCATGTATTCAAGAAATCTCCACAGATGATAAAAAAAAAAAGAACTGAAGAGGAAGAGCAACACAGCAAGTTCCTGCAAAACATGGAATGGAGAAGACTAGGAGACTTTGCTTATATTTTCTTGCTGAAGAAAGGAGAAGGGGGCACCCTGCTTTTGTAAGAAAAAAGGCCAGAGCGACAGAAGAAATGAGAGTAGTCGTTCATACCCAGCCTTGTTTTTTCCAGGTCAGCTGTCTATCTCGATATAATTGCCTTCTGGAACGGGGCCAACTGACTACTTTAGAATAATGAAATAAAGACAAGAGTACCAGATTGCTTGTCTTAATATCCAACACCTGTAAACAACTTGGTGATCTGCTGACAAAGCACTAGGGAAGGAAACAACAAGAAACAAATGAAAATGCAAGTGACAGTGATGAGAAGACAGAGCTGCATCTCTAACATTAGCTTTTAATATATTCCATAACATATTCTACTATGTAATTTTAATCAGATGCTTTTGTGCAAGCATCTACACCTGAATGCATGCTTGCACTCAATACAAATACTGACTGCCACCCAACTGATCCTCTTCATTTAGTCCTCTTCGCAGGTAGAAGTTATGCTTCAGAAGATTCTTAACTCAATGCAGAGTGAGGTAAGAGAATTCCCTGCTGTGAAAAATCTTTTTCTTGGAAAACAAAATATAAAGCAAAAGCTTTTATGATATGATGGAACTCGCAGCCAGCAGATTTAACAAGGTTTTCAAGTCTCATTCATGGAATTTACTTCATTTAATAAAATGCTATATTCTTCCTGCTACACCAACCTCTTCTGGAGTCATCAGCAAAATGCTTTCTTTATATAGTCCAGGGCAGACAAGGTGAACAGACAGCTTTCTTTTCTTTTTTATCAGCAGAACAACAGTAGAAGAATATGTACAAGGTCCCAGCTCTTCAAGTAACACTGTGACATAGGAAATGCCAATATAAGGTAACCAACTCATGCCTGTAAAATTCTCTGTTGCATGTCACACTGTTTTCACATCTCATTATTCTGAGCAAGAATAGAAGACACAGAAGTTGTTGCTTTCGTTCCATTTCTCTTTCTTCTTGAGAGCTTTGATTGTACTCTTTGCACTTAAACCTTGAGAAAACTAGGGGAAACATATCCATGTTCCCTATGCCAAGCTGTTTCAAAGACAGCTAAACAACATCCTGCATCCTCTTCAAAGCAACGAGGAGATGAAAACAGTGATAGGTAAATTAATTTTATCTTCAAACCTGTGTTTTTTGGACCCCTGGTTTTGGGAACAGCTAAGAAAATCTGAAAAGGGGCGATCAAAAGAATAGGGAAGAAGAGGTAAGGACAAGCTTCCTTCTCCAGCTCTCGAAGCTGCAAAGAAGAAATCTCCCCTTCACCTTCAGTCACTCACCAGACACCTACAAGGAGCTGGAGATTGGCCTACTGAGTCTTACAAATGCAGACAGGAATCCAAAATGCTGAACGTACAGAAAGTAAGATAAGGGCATGTATATGCTGTAACCCTTTGTAACCTTCACTGCCTTTCTTCTCTAGGTATTCGATTGTCTTCATTACAAAGATCCAAGGCCAAATTCTGACACGGCGAAGTTCCCAAATCTTTGTTCAGACATCTAAGGAAACTGGTAAACTGTAAGAAAGACTTGAGAGTACCTGAAAAGTAGAGACATGCAAGATAATAAAATAAGAAACAATGGTAAGATTGTTAAGATGGTGATTACTAGGAGCTTGAGCATTCAAAAAAACCACACTGATGTGGAAATATATAAAAGTATGACAATGAAAAAGAAAAAAAGTCCACAGTCAGTGGAGTACTGCAGTCAGTTTGTAAAATGAAGATCTGTTGCAACCTTTCCTCTGCTCATTGATGTCCACCTGCCAGTAAAGACTGAGGTTTCTTACGGGATGGTGAATATACTAATGCTTAGCCAGGATTCAACAAGCTACCGGACTCCCTTGCATGTGAGTTAGCCAATAACAAATTGCTTTATACTTCTAAGGTGTGTAGATCCTGCTTGCAGAATCTGAACAAAGTAACCCAAAATGAAACAGTAAGGCTCACAAAAAACTATAGAAGACCAAGTTCCTCCATTTATTCCTCTCTTAACTTTCCCCTTGACAGACATTATTCTATTCTGCAGACCACCAGTGTGGCTAAAATAGTATGCCTCTGCAAGGAGATGGCAAAAGAAAGACTGCAATGAAAGGATGTTCTTAGGAGTACACATTGTAAGCATCCTAATACACATTCTAAATAAATGCATTAGGCACAGTTTTCAAGTTAAGGCGTTTGACCTCTTTTTAATTAGATGTGTTATCTAGGTAAGCTTCGCTTAGTAAAAATAGTATTTACAAAGGAGGTCTTTCAAAGCTTAGCCCTTTGAACCTCTCTCTATAAGGAAGTTTCTCCTTCATTGTCCTTGACTTGTATACCAAATTCAGAAAGAGATCTAAGTATTTTATTACTCACGTTAGGTTTTTTTATACAATCTGTATTTATTGAACCACTAGTACAACAGCACATCCCCAAGCAGAAAGGCAGTGTTTGCTATGCAAAACACACAGTCCATGATTGGCATCTAAGACCAATTGATCTACCCATTACCACTATGTCCCTACCCCCACAAGCTTTACTACAAAGCTATTGATTTAAACACTGCCGATCGGTTTCCATTTTCTGATTTTGGGCAGGCCAATTAAGAAAGTGAGTAATTGTGATTACACTGCTTCAGGATCAATTACATTTGATGCAAGACAAAGTGCTCCTCTTAGAACAACGTAAAGAAAATGATTATGATCAGGAACACTATTCTGCTGAACATCCTAACAAAAATGCAAAGTAACTGACAATGTATTTCATAAAGATACCTTTGCAGGTAATCCAAGAGTACTGACACCTTTGTGTACACAGTACTTAAACTAAATTTTGACAAACTTCTACAAGTCATTCTTCCTTTTGGATAAAAGCTTTTTAAGAAGTATGACAAGTTAAAAGGCTGCAGCTGATTTGTCTGAGACATTGCCCCCAAAACATCACACTGCACAATTTCTCCAATGATACTGAACATCAGTAGGATTTTGAACAATACCAGTTTTAAATAAAATAGCAAACTGCATTAACAAAGAACATTTTATATATTTTTATACCATCTTCTAAAAGCTAGTGTCAAAGAGACAAGGCCCTACCAATTAGCAAAGGAACAAAGTAAGCAATTCCCATTCTTAATTTAATTTTAAACTTAGCTTGAGCTTTGTCATTGGACTCACATTGTCCAAATCATTAAAATGAACACACCACTGAGGTCTGAGGCAAATCTATTTACAGTGATGTTACTCATAGTCTGGTTGGTGTTCAGGAATATTGATCTGTCTTGTTTGTCTAATAGGAAAATAATAAACAATTACTAGGCCATGTTGGAGAAAGTAATCAGTTTTTATATATCACTAATACAGCAGACCTCCCAAAACATAAAGGTGATGATCTGCATAAAATCAATGTGTTATGCTACATTGCTTATCCTCATCACTGCTAAGATTCTTAGCAATAAATGTTGTAAGTTTGGAATCAAATCATTAGTATACTGAAAATATGTACTTGAAAGAAAAAAACCTGCTATTTAAAAAAAAAAAGAAGTTCCTGCTTGATGAACTGAGCATATTTTATTTAACAAACCCCCCCCATACATTTAGGGAAAGAAAGCCTATCACTCTGAAGCAATTCTGAAACTGCATTGCCTAGAAGGGAACTTCCCTTTCCAAACAAGCCTAGCATCACTCAACAGTCCAAAGCTGTTTCCAAATTCCAGCAAGCTGCTTACAGACTAGCTACAACAACGTGATGTGCATAAACTACAGACTGCAGCCATCTTTCTGCAGGTATAATTATGTTTAAAATGACTACACATGAGCATCCTTTGTACAGGAAAAGGTTTGAGGAATGGAAAAATAGAATTCAATAGTAAACCCTCCTTGCCTCTAGAACAAGAAATCTTATTTTAGCAGTGGTTCTTTTGATGTCCCTTGGGTACATCTCTACTAATAAGATTTCCCCACTATCTTTAATAAACTTTTAAGTTGTGGATGCTGTGCTTAGTAGCAGTACACTGAAATTTCTACAGTATTCAAGAAAGGGGAACAGAACTTTCTCAAAGGGCTTCCCCTAAACTGTAATGCGGCAACATGAATGTCTATCCAATATCCTTTTTTGTGCAGAATATAGAAAGTAGTGCTTCTTGCAACAAAATATGCCAAAAACCATTTCAAAACATGTAAAAAAATGTTTTGGGTTTTTTTTTTTAGTGCCTTTTTTGTTTTTAGTGCCTTTGCATAGTATCAAAGACTATAAGGCTGAATAGCTCTTAAAAGGTCTCTAGCTTCCCCCACCTGTTCATTCCTAACATTTGGACACTGCTACTACAAATTTTCCTTGGTTTCAAATGCTAGTTTATAACAGAGTTCTCACTGGTTGAACAGGTTCCTTGCTAGCCTAGAATGCAACAGGAACTCATTCAAAGAAGGATCTTTAATGTGCCAATAATGAGCAAAAGAGGCGTAAATCAAGTATACGAGACAAAATCTAGCTGGCCAGCTAGTTACTTGTTTTCATTCTCTCTCTAATAATTTAACAGAACCTACAGCATGAGGAATAAGCTGCTTCGGCTAAGGAATTTTGGGGTTGTTTTCATGCAGTCATGTTACATAGATCACAAACAGCCATAATAAGCACTCAAGGTAATAAAACTGCCCACACTATGTGCTTTTTTAACTTGCGATTTCTTACAAGGAAGAATACACACAAAACAGTTCAGCAGTCTAGTCAGATTGACTGCTCCCTTCATGGTAGTGCTATTAAGAAGAATCCCAAGAAGAGGGGGAAAAAGTAAAAATAAAGCTCAGGAACAAAGTAATATAGAAATAATTCTAATCAGAGGAGGAGTTAATCATGCTTCTGCTTGGAATCATTTACACCAAAAGAAAATCAGGACCTCCCAAACACAATCTGTCAAAAAGTTTTTGAACTTACCCATGTGACTTCAAACCTAGATTTGTACTTGCCATCAAATCTGTGGTTTAAGAAACAAGTGCTAAAAAAATGTGGAAGACTGATAATCCTTGTAATAGTAAACCTGAACACTAATTAGGTCTTACTCCTCTGAAAACATCTTGGGTATACATCACGTTGTGAATTGTTGTCCAGTTCTTTTAATATTTAATAAACACCAAGACTGCTACTGCCAAGTAAACTTCCAATATACACTACTTTTGCCTCCAAGAGCAAAAAATTACCCTCCCTTCCCAAGAACTCACCATAACTGGAAACTGGCTGTCTGCGTAGAATCACAGAAGTCAATACCCATCGAAACGGTAATGGATCCTGCAGGCTCAAGGCACTCTACATAAAATAATTTTGAACAGGTAAAGTACACATGCAAAGCAACAGAAGACCCCAGATGTAAACTCCCAAACTTCAAGTAGTAAGAAAACCTTTATTAAAAAACAAGCTCCATAAAAAAGAGCCAACACTTGTAGTTTTATTTCAAGTAGCTATCATGCAAACCTCACACTTGCATGTTTCAGTGACTTTAGATACCCCCTCTTCACAGGCGGTGCACATGAAATGTTGCCATTTCAATCTTATAGTGTTACCATCAACAAAATAAGGATCTGTGTTAGACAAGCTAGGAAAGTTACAGAAAAAAATATGCTGAAGTTACATCCCTTTACTTGTGTACAGAGCCAGCACTGAGATACCCTTTTCAGTAACACCTGTTTGCAAATTTAGTTAATAAAATAGTAAACCAGAAGAATTAGTAATAAAACTTACATTAATACACACAGTAATGGAAAAAGAGCCAAATGTGATAATTAGTATGGTTAGTCCAAAGACTAAACTAATGCTAGGGAATGAACAGAAACCAAAGTATTTCAAGAAGTCTGTGTAAAGCATCGAAAGATTACAGGCTCCAACTCAAATTCAGACTAAAATTTACCAAAGTCTTTGAGCTTAATGTTTTCAAAAAGGCTTTCAAAGGTACCTAGCCAACAAGAAAATACTGCACATAGGGACTTAGGTTAAGTAATTTGGCCTATATCTGCTGGCAAAATCAGGACAATTGCCAACAGTAATTGCAGTGATGGAGGCAAAACTAGACTTGTACTCCAGCAGGAATACCTGTGTACACTGACAATTCTTCTGCTGGTTCCACTGGGCACATTATAGAAAGCGTATTCCAAATGTTGGAAACACAGAAGGTAATAAGAAGAACAGAGCGTATAAACTGAGTTCTAGATAAAGTGACAAAGAATACAGAAAATTTGCAGTCGAGCAAGAAAAGCAACATTTTTGGAAGGAACTACAGATGATATATAGCTTATTTTCTGCAGAAGAAATGAACAGCTTCACAGGACAGACACCACAGTAATGTCTGTCTTGGACAGATAAATACTTTAAAGGGTAGGACTGTTTTATGGAACTCAGGAAGCCTTGACTGGATAACTTATAAATTCCAGTTTTTTTCATGTTTATTACATGAGAGAAGTGAAAACTACGGTTCACTGACTGTTATTGTGAATACAGTATCATCTGATCTGATTTACAGTATTACTAGTTTTCTGCTTGTAAGCCTTTGTGACTTTATTTCTTTAAATGTTTAAAGGGAGGGATTTAAAATAAGGTTGATGGTCAAAACTAACTTGGTATCAGAACTCTGCTGGACTTCTTATCTTGAGGAATAAACACCAAAGAGGTCACTTAACACAAAAATCAGTATCTTTCGTAAAAGCAACTGTCTTGATAAAGTATGATTTTCAAAAAGCAAATAGTTCAAAAAATTTAACTTTAAAATAAACTATAGCATTGTACAATTGCTTTTGTAGCTATCTGGTGTAAATCTGTACAACCTATTCGATGTTAAAAAAATATGTATTTCAACAGCACACAGCAATTTAATACCAAACATCTTTTTAACTACTGAAAACAAAGAATACTTCATTGTTGTGCTTTAAGAACTGGTTTCTGTGTTCTTCTAATGTGATATGGGTTCACATAATAACGTAGCTCATTAAAGGAGAAAAAATGCATCTGAAACACAGGAGATTGTGTCAAAAAGGATCATGTCAATTGACGTTATGAAATAAGAGACACTTTTGTTCTTCCTGCCTATACCACAATGTCCAAAAACAAAGAACTGCTGAGAAAAGAAAGCAGGTTGTGTGCACAGGTACTACCCTTGAGTAAAAGTTGCTATGATCGGTGTTCTTTCTCAGGTTTTCTAGTCTCTTCCACTAACAGAAAATCAGTAAAAATCATGTCGATCAGAGGTCAGAAAGTAAAACAATTTCGGTTAGGGCTGACTACACACTGCTTTCTACCTAGTCTAAGAAGCCACCCTTTGTGGAAATATGGTAGATGCAAACTAGACTAAAACTTACACTTCCACTCCGCTGCCAGAAGTTCAAAAGGGAAACAAAGAGAATGCTCTAAGCCACCAAAAAAATAGTACAACTACAAATGTTCTATAAATCTTGGAAAGAAAATAATTACTAATATATAAATCAAAACCTTATTCTTAATAGCAGCCTGTTATAGCCATCCTGGACTAAGGCTGTAAGAGAATCAAAGTTAGACACAAACATTTTATTGTATCAAACGGAATCTGAACAAGCAGGTAAGCTTTCAGGCACAGAACTTCTGATCTAAGGCATTATTTTCAAAGTTAATTACAAGTATGGGGAAAGCTGAATCAAATTTTTGTTAAAATCAGATTATCTAAGAAAAGATATTGCATGGGTGTGTGTTTATGTACAGATACATACGTATATGTGTGCACACATACATATATATGAGTATAGGTATGACTACACAAAACCACCTTCTTGTATTTGAAACCTGACAAAATATTAAGATTCTTAATTTTTATTTTTAAAGATAGGATAGAATTACCTATTGGACTGAATTCATGCATCCTCATGCCTGGAGGTAATTTCTTCTCCTCAATGTGAATATTCTCTATTTTCTGATCAGTTGTATTTGTTACTGTCACTTGCACAGATACCATACAATCACCAAAGATCCCTGGCTGTCTTGAGAAGTGATAATTAGCTGCTAATCCTTTTCCACTCATTCGATGAAGCAGTTCATGTGTTTTTGTTGGCATAGAGACTTGGGTAGCGACCTGTTAAGTATAAAACAACAGTTGGTGAATTTTGTAAGGGAAGAACAGATTAGAGAGTGATTAAATATTACAATTTTCACTCAGCTAGAGTGCCTGCTTCCTAGTTGGAATTTTAGTGAACTAGAAACATGTAAGGACATATTCAAATCCATAAACAAACTGCAGTAATAGGTATCAGATAACAGATCTAAAAATAACATTTCTGCTGCTGAGAAACAGCAGCTTTAACTTTGCTGTATTTGCCTTACTTTCCATTAGAAATCTGTTTTCAGTATTTTAACTCTACAATTATCCATTAGTTTGTCAGAGGTTTTTTTAAGAGTTACAGTTAAAACAATTACAGTTTCCAACAAGAAGTCTCTTTCCATTCTATGCATCAGAACTCAAGGGTGACGCCAAACACACTGCATACTGTGAAAGTATACTGAGAAATTGTTGTCTTCTCTTGTTAAAACCACAAAAATGTTGCTTAACAATTACACCGGTAAAGTATAAAAACACATTTCTATGGAGCAGAAGGATGCTGCCACTTTTTTAATAGTCTTGCTGCCAGCAAGCAGTAAGAGAAATCCCAGGGATGTTTGGGTCCATTCTGTCCTGAAGAAGCAGCATGAATAAAAGACATTCAGTGTGTAAACAAATTCCCAGAAGATGCTGCTGCTAAGGAAATCCATAAGCATGAGCTCAAAAGTGCAATAGTAAGGAATGTGCAGAAAACTGCAGAATAGTGAATTTGAATTCTTCGAGCAAGTGTTACGGAAAAGCTAGGAAATTACATGAAAAGTAACACCACATAAACACAACATGGAGGCTGAAAAAGACCAAATGCTCAGCATGAAAAACCCATTTGCCTGGTCAATGCACTATGAGCTACTGAACTTCATCTGTTGGTTATATCTGTTTATGTTTCCATTGATGAGCATCCACCTTCTCTTGCCCTACCCATAGCTCTGAATGTCTTACTAAGTGAAACAGACAACTGCACATAGAAGGATGTTCAAGACTCCAAGCAGCTGTTCAAGGAGAATGGGCTTTTATCTTTCCTTCGCTACAAAACTCTTAGAAGTTGCTATGTTTTCCTGACTGCCATTTAACAGGGGGGGGCTGACATAGTGAACACTTAAGAATAATATAAGATGGTAAGAGCTGGGATTTAAACCCACAAGGTGTTACAGAAATGGGAGAATATCTAGAAACTTAAAGACTGTAAAGAATCCTGTGGAAAAACTTCAGAAGTTAGCAAGCACATAACAAACTTCATCTTCATCTCTGAGCACCAGTTTCTGAACCGTAAAGCCAGGCTAGTAATATCCATCACCTCCAATGAGTAGATGTAAAGATCAACTAATAAAAGTTTAGAAGGGTGAGCACTTCATTGATGAAAGCTGAAAAAAAACTACACAAGGAAATGAGTGTGTGTGTACTCGGAGGTGGCTTTGGAGTGCATTAAGTTTCACACATCATACCAAATGACAGACAAATAATGAAGGAAAAAATGCAGAAAGGCTTCACATCCCCTTGAAACTCACCACTATGTGACTGTAATTAGAGTATCACATATAGGATGTGACTAAACACTTCTGCAAAAAATTCCATATAATTCACTTCCAACTTTTTAGCTAGTGTTTCTTTCTCTAATACACAAAAACTTGGGTATCGGCTTTTTTAGAAACAAATGAATGAGCTACCCATAACCTTCAGTGTGAAGAGTAAAGGCAGCTTCAGAATACATCTGAAGTGAGGAAACTCCACAACCCCAACTTCGAATCTGTATAATTTGTTAACACTTTAAAGTAAACTGGTGAAGTTCAGACATCATCTTCCCCCTAAAGAGCTAATGTAATGTTCTCAATGACATTTTTAGTTTTCCTGTATGATCAGAAGAAAATACAGCTGTTTACAATACAACATACAGCCAAGTACTTAGACTTCTGTCCCTCTTCAAATAATAGTAGCAATACCACTTGAAGAATACAGACACCGTATTTTCAAATGGAGTATTTTTTTTCAGTCCAATTACTGATCTCTGACAAGCATGAAAATATCTAATATTTTTGTCCAAGAACACAATACAGTGAAATTTTACAAAATCCGTAACAACCAGATATCTTCTTACTCCAATGCCATTTTACATGCATAAATATATGATTAGGGCTACTTTATGTAGCTTGCCTTTGAATTATATTTATAAAATAATGAGTACGGTGACATCCCAGGACCAGACTTCCTGCTAATGCAAACTGAATGGAAAAAGTACGAATGGTATGGACCTCCACAGTTCCTGAAAATTCGTAACATCTTTGAATACAAACCCCAAACTTAAACAGATTAATAATCTGCTTAGATTTCTATAAATAACTGGCAAGGTCAAACTCTCTAAAAACAACTCCGTTGTCAGGAAATAAGAAAGGAGGTACTTCAAATAATAAATATCTTATTGTTACATAGAAATACAATAGCCGTAAAAGGTTATTAGCAGGGTCAGACTAGTACCTATTACCTAAACCATTGCTGAAATAATAAAACTTAGGTTTTAAGATGTAATTTAAATCTCATTTTTAAGTTTACACTTACTTTTTAACTTTTCATGTTTAATTCAATTTGAGCTGTACATACATAAGTTTTTCATGAAATGGTTCACCCATATTTCATTAACAAGCTTGTTCTAATCATGTTAAAACAAGCAATCTGAAGTACACTAGTTTGTGTGCTGACATATAGCTGGTTTTAATACTGTTCATTAATAGCAATGAACACACAAAAAGTTAGTAGTCCAAAGTTCAAGATTTAGATAAATATGCATACACATACAGCAAAAATCCCCCTACATGTCTGAAACCTTCCTGTGATTTTTAGTGATTTTAACCTATGCCCCCTTCAGTGTCACTGATCATGTTTCAGTCTTCATTTCACTCATGAGCCCATTCACTTTTTATTTTCAATATCATACTATACAGAGCAACAGATAGGCAAAGGACAGTCAGAATAATGACATTATGTTTAAAACATCTTCCTTCCTGTAGAACACTAATTTTCAATGGCCTTTAATGTGGCAGTACTAGAAATAAATACAATGTATATATGCCGAACAAAGGAATTTAGTTCTGGAAAATGAGAATTCTCAAGTCCTCTACTTGCTAGCAGGGTTTTGAGCTGGCAGAGACTGGTGTGACTGTAATGTAGTCTTATTTAATGGTTGCATCAGTCTAGTAAACAGCGTGTTTTTTTTTTAATTCTAGAATTCGTAATGTACACCGTTACAATACTTAAAGACACCCATAGGGCATACCTGCAATCACTCTGGGGTTAAAATAATCCTCCACAGAGTTAATAGAACAAGCAGCATCTAGTAACCAGCAGATAATCTCCTACAAATCTCATACAGCATATGTTTAAATAATAGTAGTCGTTTGTGTACCTTTGGATGGTTTATGAAAATAACCAATCAATTCTGCAGACACAACATTATTTCTAAAGGAAATCTATGTGACTCATGATGCCTGCAGATACACAGAGACAAACCACACATATTTTATCAGTTTATTACAGTAAGCAAATAAGCGTGGAATGAGAGTGCACATAACTGTCTACTTAACGCTTACTGAAACATTTATAAGAGCTGTTATCTCCCTAATAACAGACAGACAGTGTGCAATTTTAGAGAGGAGAAAAGCTTCATATTTTTTAACACTTCACTAAAAAGTAACTGAAGAGTGTAAAATGAAAAATACTCTGTGCAGTTAGCTGGTAATGGACCATATTATCAACTCAAGTTAGATTTATAGGATACAAACTAGTCACTAATAGTTATTTTATGACATAGCGTGTCTGCTTTTTTTGGGTGAAGATTATTAAGATTAAACTTGCTAAACTTTTTTTTTTATACAGCTGTTTAGATTACAGAAATAAAAAAAATAAAATACAGACTTGTCCTCCCATCCCATTTCGACTGAAAGCCAGCATGAATTAAAAGTCAATGTAAGGACTCCACAGTGATATCATATGGGAACACTGTATTGGTATGAGTCAGACTGGCCCCCATTCTAACCATAATGACCATAAAAGAAGCTGAAAGCATTTTTAAACTACTTCTTGTGAAAGAACACAAAAGGCAACATTAGGATTTTGCCTCAAAAGTCCCCCACTCATTAATGATGTAAAGGGAAAAGTGCAAGATCACTGAAAGTAGTTTTGGCTTGCTTTATCACAATAGAACTGACTAGTTACAAACCACTGAATCCTCTGCACGTGCTTCTTTTTGCCAGCTAAGGCCTTAATAACTAAGCTTAAGTTAATACAAAAAAATATTTTCTGTAATCATTTAAAATAAAAAGCACTACAGGGTTTATTAAACCTACTACAGAAAACAGAGCTGGACAGACTTTCCTATATAAAGTATTGTATTATAATTATTATTATTGAGCACAAAATTATGTCTGTTGTCTTTTTTCTTTTGTATTTGCTCCTTGGTTTAATAATGCTGTAATAATAAACACAGATTAATTTTTGATCCTGATTCAGAAATGCATATGTTTGGATAAAACATGTATCATTGGAAAAAATATTTGCTTCCAGGAATGATGATAACTATAGTTCTATTCCTCTAATTTACATTCTGTTAAAGCAGTGGACTGAATCATTTAATCTAAGTAGACCTTCTACTGCCCTCCTATTGGCAATATCCATGACATAATCCAAGAATACGTACTGAGCTGTGAGAGCTATATCCTCTCTTACACTCACTGTAAGGCTATGCTCCAGCAACTCCGCAACAGCTAAGAGAAGGGCTATCACATAGCCCAGCCACATTTACATGATCTTTCAACTGAAGCTATGAGGGCAACTTAACTATAATTTTGTAGTATTAGGAGAAAGATGGAGAACCAGACAAACAAAAGACAGACAACTACTGGCAGGAAACAGTATATTCACGATCTTTTCCTCCATCACCAATTATATACTACTCATAGTCTCAAGGTAATACACAGCTTTTACAAAAATCAATGAGTAATTCATAAAAAGATGTAATAAAAAGCAAACAAAGAATTGCAGAAAGAATGCCAACATCCTACTCTGCATTATTTCAAGAGGTTGTAGCAAATCCCAACATTAGTGCATACTTAAGTCGTACTAATGGATTGCCAAACTAAGAACAGCATCCCTCTGATAGGGGGCACGGAAACCAAACAAGCAAGCAAGCTCAATCATATTTTCTGCAGTCTAGAAAAGCAACAGGATACCAAGATTCAATTTGGACTAATTTAACTTGACATACAGACACTTTAGGACATCATGTCAAATCCTGGAAAATACATAAAATAACTTTCCACCAGCAGCAGATTTAACTGCTCTACATCTACTAAACACCTTCTAAAAGCTGCATCTGCTAGAAAGTCCTTCAGTTATTTCTAATACATCCTAACTCCCTTCTTTTTGCATTGTCACCAACTTTTAGGCTGTACACTTCCCTAAATGATTAATATGTCAATAATGCTAATTGGAAATTAGCATACCAAGGCTCACATCTTTGAAACAATATTGGTTTCAGACAATTCCAGACCTTAGAAAGTTAGTTCCAAACATTCTTGCTGATTTCAACATTGACAGAATAATAGTTTTGTCTCTGAAAAGTTGCAAGGAAAATAAAAATAAAACCCCAAGTAACTCCTACTGATTTTTAAATCACACAGAGATGAATCTCAAACACTTGTATTATTATTGCCCATAATCTGTCTCTGTTAGGCTGCAAAAATTAATCCTTTTCTCTGCCTTTTTTTACTCTAATATTTGTATGGTCTCAAACAGGTATAAAACCATCTTTATAGTAAAAGTAGTGTGTTTAATATAATCTGTGAATCTAGATATGATCAAAATCTTCCATAGTATTAAATTATCCTTTTCCTAATATTTAATGTCCCTTAGATTTTTTCTATCTATAAAATATAACCAACTAGACAAATTTCCAGTAACTCTGTATCACTAAGAAGTATTGCTCTTAGAGCATAAAAATGACTACATGATATAAAGGAGGCAGAATTAGGCCTTAACCTGGAGTTCATGAACAGCAGAAAACTCTGTTACTCCCATACCAGATTAATCAAGCATTTTTAAAATTGTGTGTGCATTTGGTTTATATTTCATATGTAACTGGGGGCCAGTGAGACAGATTGCATTTCGTATGTAGAATAAAGCTTAAAGCTCTGTATTACAACAACACATGGTTTTGTTTGAGATTTGGCATCTTTGCCTTTTCCTTCGGCTAAGCAAAATTAAACACATGAATAATGCAATGAAAATATTAGTGAAATCTTTTAAAAAGCCACACAAGAAAATTTCAGTAGCAACAAAATAGGAATATTCTCATTATTAAGTCAGGGCTATTACACAAATACAAAGGAAAGGGCTGAAATCAGTGTCATAATTACAAGCCACAAACCTTGGTATAAATGCAGGAGTGTACATTCTTTCCCACAGGGCACTCTGAGATCCCCAGTGGAAGGGCTTAAACAGGTGCTAAGGGAGAATTTTCTTTTAACTGCATTTGCAGAAAATTCCTACACTCAAATGCTTAAACAGTATCCCAATCCAGGTTTCAACTTCTAAAATAATGGTGACCAAAAAAAATAGTGCAATTTGTATCTGTGCATGGGACACCTCAAGACTTACTATTATTCTGTCCTACGCATGCTTCAACAAAGTGAAAAGCAGATGGTCTGGTGGCTGACACATGTGTGTGACTTTCATCAAGCACCATGATATTTTAAACTCTTTTGCAACAGTCATCAGGTGTTTCAAGAAAAAGGCATTCTCCTAACAGATGAACAAGTAATTTACTTCAATTTAGTGATTCAACCCTTCCACCCATCACCTAACTGGAAAATCTGAGGATTACCTGAAGTAGTTTAAGAGTTAGAAAACCAGAATAAAGTGGCAGCCTCACCTTGTGTCCTAATTATGAATTTGAAATAGGCGGATGCTGCTGAGAGGGATTAATATAGGTTCTGGCATTGAGTCTAAATGACTTCAAAGAAGTCCCTCCAAATGGTTTCTGATATATTACTTTGATTTTGGCAAATAGCCAGTACTCTAGAGACCTCTGGAGTGAAAACATACTGAACCCTACTGGCTATCATATAATTTTACAGTTAGGGTTATACTGTAACAACTCTGCATATTGTTTTCTTCCAACCTGAAGCACCTATAGTTCAAACTTTCCCCTAGAAAAGGTCTCCTATGTCAGGATAAGTGTATAACATAAATTGGAACACTTAACTACAAGGTATCACCTACAAGTCAAAGTGAACTCAGCCTGTTATACAATATATTTGAAATTCAGCACAGGTATTTATGAATGTTAAAATGTAAATTACGTCTTTGCTGGCTTAATACAACCACGTTCGAACCTTGGTCACTATATTGTTGAAGAATGCAACATGTTATTTTGGCTTCTATCAGGATGATCTTAATGCACAGCAACTCACCTGCAAGGACAAAAATCCTACATCAGCAACGAACCTGCTGCACATATGCACTTACATAGCACCTCCTCAATGTGGGTGCAGAATCTCTGCATGTAATACAATACATCTCTTATACATGATGTTGATGTGCCAATTTTCCCTAAATTTTATTTTATAGAAGTTTTAGTGTAAAAAAACCTCCATGTTCCTTAGTTTGCAAAAATTACAGTTGACATGAGATCATTACTAAACCCACAGCTTTTCTGTGTTGTTTTCCTTAAGCTTCACTTTTTGGCCTTTAAAAGAACAAAAAAACCCCTACCATCTGATACAGTTTGTAGCCTATTAAGGGACAAGGGTTTATTTATAACCAGTTACCTTCAGTTTCTTTGTTTAAATTAAAAATTCAAAAGCATAGTTCTTATTTTGGACTTGGATACAAAATTTGCTGCATCAGGTAACTTACTCAGCCTCCGTGATGACACTTCTTTTCACACTCATTAAGGAGAAATACCACGCAATCCCATCCACACACGGCTCTGAGTAATGTGAGCAACAATATGCACAGCCTACCACAAACAAAAACCCTCATGCTATGGATATTTCTAATAAAGGCTCTATGGTACAGAGAACCTGAATGTAAGCATGCTGCTTTACACAGTAGCTGTGGCCATAGTTAAGCCCCTCAGCTGACTACTGAAGGCAATTAGGCAGGTAATATTTTCTCATCTGCTTTTGAAATTACCTGAGTACTAACTAATACGGAGTATTTCTGCTACTGTCATCTAAATACAAAGATTGTTACTCAACTGAGCACAAACGTAGCAGCAGGAAGACTGTGAGTGATCATTTATTAAAACTTACTGCATTTTAAAGCAACTTCTAACATAAATGTATTTGACAATACTTGAAATTTATTATTACCATAGTAAGCATATGTTGTAATGCTGCTGGTGTTGCACTAGTAATAGTAAAAATTTGTACACAAACCTTTTACAGCCATGAATTCCTGAACTGCATTATACAATTAAAAGATCTATTTTATAGCTGTCACGTTATGTATCTTCCTCCAATTCTTCTGGCATCTTCAAATCAAGAACACAGATGCTATGGACCAGAAGATGGAAATGTTCCCTAATCCAAGTGAACAGAAGTTCAAAATGAAAACTTTCAACAACTGCACAGCAGCCAAAACTAATTCAGGAGCATTCTAGAAATGCTTTTTTTAGTCTTGATATAAGGCACTGTTCAACAAGTCATTAGAAGAAAAGCACACAGAAATAAGATGGAAGTCTGCCACTGAAGTAAGCTTTTTAACACTCATCTCTGATGATACTGGATTTAGTCACACCATTGTTCAACAGCGTTTTCAAAGTCATCTGTCTCTCCAGTACACTCCAGACTCCATGGCATAAGACAACTGAAAACATTTCTAAATGATTCTAGTATCAGAAAACAGTGGCACATCACTTACCAACTTTGTAAAAAACAACCTTAACACAGGTTTGGAGGCAGGCAATGGAGGGTATTCCACCTTCCTGCAACTGTTAGCAAGAACTTTTAGATTACATTAAAATTTGTCTGTATTGACATAATTTGAAAGATCCCAAGTCACCCTACTTTAACAGCTGCAATGCTATTGCCTTTCACTTATTTTGTACTGCTAGCCTGCAAGTCACATGGCAATATACAACTGTCCATGGTTGGAATGATATGCCCTAACAGCGGTAACACCTCTCAACAGGTTGAGTTAGCCCCTTACACAGCTGTTACTTTCAGTAAGATATTTATTTTCCAAAAAAAGTTTTAAGTTATTCTTAAAATTTAGGGACAAAATCCCAGTATTATAATTTGAATATCAGGTGTGTCATTCCATGTGATGATGACTTTTCAAGAAAAAGTGACAAGATGGAGTCTTTACATGCATCAACCGAGACCTGGTTACTTACTTTTTCAAATGTGCCAAGCTAAAAAAATCATCACTAACAAAGTTTCAGGAATTAAGACATTATGTTAGTTATAAAGCATTTACTCCTACTTTCATCTGTATTTAACAAGTAGAATTTAATTTCAAGGCTTATAGACCCTCAGGATGGTTAGATATATGTGGAACTGTATATTAGGGCAAATTTTGATCCTGATCAGCAAAGTATCTTCTGGTGACATCTTAGGCTTCCCTTTATATTGCTCTGAAGTTCTGCTTTTTGTGCAATCCAAGCTTCAGTTAAGCACAGACCAATCAAGAAAGAAGGTAAACAAAAGCAACTTATGCTTATCACAACATCCTGGTATGTGAAATCATTAGCTGTATTCACAGGCAGTGATTCATATACTTAGAAAAGCTTTGAGACCTCACCACCACTTTGAGACACACAGCTCACTCCTTAAGCTGTCCCCCCTCTGAGGATGAAGGGGAGCTTCAATAAGGAGTTTTCAGCAGATTCTCTACGCATTCTGAATGAAGAAATGACAAAATTTAAAATTATAAAGGATCCCTATGGTTTTTGAGTGTCATTCCTCACTACAAAAATACAAAACCCCAAAACTATATTCAGTCATACAAAAAACCTCCGTGCGTATTCTGTAGGCCTAGCTGAAGGAAAGAGGCTTCTAAAAAATATATGCTACAATATCATGAATCTTTGAAGGCAGAGAATATGTAGAGTTGTATTTTTATTAGTTTCTAGCCAAGAGCTCCCAATTTTAATTCCTACCCTGATGTATAATCCTCAGAATATCCACCATATTCTCATAGTGCTATGCTGCAGATGACATGCAAAAGTCTTAACATCAGAAAACTGTTTTCTACTTTATCAGTTTTACGTATAATACCGAGCAAACAAATATGAAATACCATAACTTGTTAAACAGCTATCACATGGACTGGTTTAACAAAAAAATAACCCTTGCTGAACCATAAAAAAGCGCAATGTATTAGGTATACAGTTGTAATGATGTTGAACTGACTGTTAAGCATAGTTAATATATGTTACACAAGAAAATGGTATCGACAGCCTTCTAGGTGCTGTATAAATTCACATTCTATTTCTATTATAATTCTGCTTTTGCAGTTAAACTTTGTCATAGGATCATCATTTACTGTTACCCTCTGAAAATAAAGTGAACACTGATTAGCACATTTTCTGGCACATGTCGTGTCTCTGTCACTAAACAATGTCTTAATTTTAAATTCTGGTTCAGAATCACTGCTTTGACAACTACTGTCACTGTTCAAGGTCTGCACGAAGCTTCAAACTGCATATTATCACCCATTGACAAACTCGACATTTTATGAAGGGCCCCTTCTCACACTGACTTATCCTCCTTACCCTGTGTAAATAAGTAACAATTCATTTCATAACCTTGACTCTGAAGTCCAACCCTTCCACCCTCTTTTTTCTTCTTCCTAAACAACTGACAAAGAACAAGGAAGCTGATTGAAGGGGTCCATTATGTATCAACTTAAAGAAAGGTAAAGTGATTGATGAAACTAGCAGTCACCTTCACTGCTAGCTACTGCACCTGTATCCTTTTTGTCAAATGACCTGAAAATCCTGCTGACAGTTTAACATTCACCACAAGGATACACTCTCTAGTCCTGTAGTTTTGAATATTTTTATTTGCTCAGAAATTTATGGGAACATTTTCTGAAGATGGAAGTACCCATTTAAAAATTAGCAATTTGTATTTTTCTTCCCATGCATATTGTGCTTTCTAATAGTGTACTTTGCAAAACTGTTAAATACTTGCCAGTAAGCTGGCAAACCACAACTCCTCTGCAGGTATCACACAGTTAAAATTATTCACGTTATGATCAACATTTCAGTAAAATTTGCCAGCAGTAATAAGATAATCTCAGTTTATTTCCTTATCACACCAGTTTCCAGGTTTCAGACTAAGTTTTGGAGCTTTTCATCAACAATCATTTAAAAACAAAAAAAGCAGGTTTTTTAAAGATATTATTTTCAGTTTTTAAAAAATATCCAGCTACTTTTATACAATTCTGGGTTAGCTGATCAAGTAAAACTTCCTTTTAGGTTGCAAAAAATCAGTAAAAATGCCAACCTCAAACCATTCCTATGGTACTGGAGCTGGTCTACTACTCTCCATATGAAATAAAATCTTCACTGGGAAAGTGACAATTGAAAGGCAGGAAAACCTCAAAAATAATAAAACCCCCCTGCTTTACTCTGTGTGGGACACAGCACCATTTCCTTTGGGCATTTATTACCTGTTAAAAACCAATCTTTTGGTGAGTGGCAGTTCAGGGTTTTTGAGAGCAAGCTGCAATATTTCTTCGGGTCTGCAGAGTCATAATTAAAGCTGAACTGAGTGGAATTGGAGAGGGAAGGTCAGCGAGGTGCTGTATGAGAGATGAGGCTGGGCTGATGGGCACCAAATGAACAAATTATGATGGGCCCCACTCAATGTGATGAGGTCAAATGCTTGTTTCTACCCACTGACAGTTCAATTTCCCTGAAATGTCTCCCGGTTCTCTATGAGCTAATTATGAATGAAAAGTTATCAACTGCCCTCACCAAAAAGAGCTTTCTTGGAGCTTTTAATGTCAAAATATTGTTAGAAACACATGCTAGCCCAGCTTTTTAGCCAAACAATACCCAGGATAATCTAAATACCAGTGTTATACTATATACTTTTTACCTGCAGTAGAGACGTAAAATATTCCTCAACTGCTATTAGGTAAAACACATACCTAAGTCTTATAAAGCAAGCCTGTATTAATATTACCATGTATTATCAAAAGGTACTGTGATTATAGCTTTGTATAGCATAAAGGACATAACTTTCAAATATTTCCATATTAATACTAATTCCCAAGAAAATACTGCTGGATTTTTGAAGTACCAAAGCTCAGCTGTATTCCAGCATCCACGTATTTCATCACAGTTTTCAGAGTTGTCTCTTGATTGCCTTTGTGAAATATTATCTTTTGAAAATCCAGGCACAGAGGGTTGCATATACTTCCAAAGTTTTAGATAAGCAGCACACATAGAAATTTTTAAATAGACTATTATAGAAGGTGGATCTTTGAAGTTAGAAGAGAATAGCAAAGTGAAAGGACTTTAAAAGTTGGAATTGAGAACAGGAGTGTCTGAGAAATTCCAGACTACTTATTTGCATAGAGTGATAATTTTGAAGACTTATTTTGCCACAATTATTTACTACTTTAAAGTTAAGGAATGACAGTAGTCTAATGCTTCAATTTAGAATGCTGCCTGGCTTTCTTTTATTACAAAGCTGTTCCTCTTTAATGAGTTTACTTGTAAGTCAGAAATTTTAAAGGAAACTCCTACGAAGAGGTGATCAGAACTTTACTTTGCAATGTACTAGCCATGTACTTGGCACTGCACAAGATGGGACTATTAATTCTACCAACTTTTAAATGATACCAGTTAATGCAACTGCAGGGTACACATAGTTACAACAGGATGTAAAGTCAAAGTGTATCTGATATATACTGATTTAGAAACTAAAATTACTTCTCAGATGTTAAAGAATATCACATAAAATGAGTGGAGATAATGTAAAGGGAAACAATGTTTTCTAGAAATTCAATATAATTTTAAGGTTGTTTAAAGAAACTGGCTAAATAAGCAACTGCAGAAGAGTAACAAATAAATATTTAATCACAAAGTTGAAGCATTCATCTATGTGGCTAGCATAGATAGCTCTAATATAAAAGCAAGCCTGAAGGTTTTCAGTATAGCACAGTATTAAATTTATCAATATAACAGTTGCTGTCATTGTAGTTGGCATACTCTCTTATTAGACACACTGTTGATCAAGTGTTATTACAACAACAAAAAAACCCGCCTGTGCTGTACAGAGTTTTCCTGTTTAAGTACCACAATTAAGAACAGAGAAATGCAATTCATTCATTACAGAACCTTTTGAGGAAGTTGATTTTTTCTAATTCTTATTGTAATTGCATTGTTCTAATCCTGTATTATAAAGGCAGCTGCTTGCCTATCATTGGTACTTTCCTCGTTAATCCTGACTCAGTGAATTAACCTTTAATTACAGCCGTTAAAATTGAAATGAGCCTCTTGTCTGGCTGGGGCTGCCCCCTTCCAGTGCATGAGACTGATGAAAATTTTTAGGGTCAATGAATATGTCCCATGTCATGTCTGATAGATGCTAAAGATGTGAGGAGGTAAATGTTACCTTAGAAAGATGTGGCTGAAATTTTTAAGAGCTAGGTTTTATTGACAAAATAAAACAAAAATACAGCTTGGGTTAAGGTTACCTCTCTTCTGAGTTACACAGCATAACACAAGTACAGACACACTCCGTTTTACATACATTACCACACTAAATATTTAAGGAATAACTTATGGAATCATCATCATGCATTACACATGCTTGTTTTTAAACACCTAGCACCAACTCTGTTTACAGCAGTCATATTTTAAGGAGCACAACATATGTATTTTTCATGTTGGAGAGAAAAAGCATTACTTTAAATTCTCTCACAGATCTAATCAGTTAATTCTAAAAAGGTTAGATTAGGTTTAGGGGCAAAAAAAAAATAATTCAAGAGTCTCCTCACAGTAACGTATCTACAGTAGGTTTTCGGGGTTTTTTGCCACAAGACATCCTCCCCAGTTTAAGTTGTTTTATAAATAGGATTTAAATTGCACTTTACTTTGCAATTTTAGTACTTCTATGTTTAAATACAATATTTGAATATTGTTTAATCTTTTTCACTCCCAGATAACAAAACAGCAAAATAGCATTGAATAAAGAGCATTACTGTTAATCAAAGACCTGGTTCCTCGGAATACAATTTAATTAACATACAAGTTGCTAACTAATTACACATTATATTTATATAATTATACATTGTAAATAATTTATAACACAAATATATTTCATATAATGTATAGATTATATATAAAAGAGCAAATAAAAGACCCAGTCTGGAGAATATCTAGTACTAAAACACAGAGTAATCAATTAAATCAATGAGATTATACATATTAATAATATACCTCTCAGACTGGGTATACTATTATCTGGGCCAATATCTTGTACCAGAAACTTGTTTCTGACTCAGAAGATTATGTTTGAACTTCCAAATTAAATTCTCCAATTTATTTAAAATAAAAAAAGTTGAAGGTACCTAATTCTGAAGTGTAGAGCTTGTTAAATATTTATGCATTTAATAAAAGGCAGGTCTTTTTAAGGCTTCAACAATAATAAACACCACAAATATTGATAAATTCATTTATAATTAAAGTGAAATGACACTTCAAAAAATAGTGTCAATAGCAGTTTTTTCCCCAAGCTATCATTTTTAAAAGTATGTGGATGCAGTTTCTTGAAAGGACATTACAACTTCCAAATACTTGCTGTAACACAGATATTCTATGTTACCAATTTAAGAACAGCTTCTTATACAGTACATTTATATAACCACACAAAAATTAAATTAAGTATGCAGGAGGTCTTTGTTTCATTCCTTCTTCTATCTTCTGTCTTGTCAATGGTTAATATCTGCTGATGAGCAGCTACATTCATTTGTAGATCACCCAGTGCTTTCCCAAGGTGAGTAAGCATCATTATCCTCATTTTTCAGATGGAAAACTAAAAGATTAAGTTACTCCCTCCAGATCACACAGCAAGTAGTAAGCCAAAAATAGAACTCATTTTCCATATGTAACACCCAGTTCTGTATCCACTGGACCTCACCGCCTTCCCACAAGCCTCAGTCACACCTAATCAGCTGCATAGCTGAATTTTGGGCAGCACCAAGTGAAAGTTGCTTTTTAACTCTTTAAATTTAAGGCTGTGTCTTTTCACTTGATTCATAGGTACAAACCTCCCCAGGCACCCTACTAACATGACATTTGTAAAAAGTGGTTTCAGTTAAGCCTTATGCCAGTTACAAATTTTGTATGGTACAGAGTAGGGGAAAACAACGTAGATACTTCAAACTGTTCCGCATGGAAAAAGTGCCACCTTAAGAAATGAATCTGGAGAAAAACAATATGCAGAACTCCAAAAACATCTCTGCTCCATGTGCAAGTGTGGTCAACAATGCAAGTAATTTATAAGCATGCATAGGTATAGTATATATGTAGACTACCTTGCAGTGCACTTCCCCCTTCACACTGCCCCAACAAACCTTCCCAATTTCAATCTTTATATAACAAAGTGGGCTTCAGAAGTATAATGAAAACATTTAATGCAAAGGAAAACGCTCTACTGTGATGAGGCACCAAAAAGATAAGACATTTCTTACAGGAAGCTGAAAAACATGAGGGCAAATGGTAAGCTAGAAAAAAAATAATAGAATGATACCAAGGATATACCATGTTATAAATAACAAGCCTGTGTTATCCGAACACAAAATCACAGATCTGACAGATGTGGCTAACACTGAAAACTAATTTAAAAGAAACATCTTTTGCCTGAATAAAAAATTTTAGAAGTGTCCTAAGAGGGACTATTTATATATTTATATGTATTTACTGAAATATTAAAAGAGTTATTTAAAAAACAATGGTAGTTGATCAAAATTTCTCTGAGAATACAGGGCAAAAGAGTACCGAAAATCTAGCTGAACCATCACACACTGTCTACTGCTATCACAAGTGATTGCACTACATGTCTTTCATGACATTAACAAGTTAATATTTCTTCTGATACTGCCATTCCTGAGCTAAGAACTCAGACTGGAGCTTATATGAATGATAAATGTATCTAGTTATAGAGTAATTACTGCTAAGAAAGCTCTGAAAAAATAGAGCTCATGAAGTTGAGTGCACACCAATAACTATTTGGAAGAACTACTAATCATTCCTCTACTGTAGGATTTTGCAAATTCTTAAGCACCTCATGCTAACCTTTCCTGCAAACTGCAGACCACACTAGAGCCATGATATAATCCATTATTGAAATCCTTGCATTCCCGGTACTTCTAAGAAGAGGTCCTTCACACAGGAGAAGAATATACTTCAGAGTCACTCTTAACACTTGCTACAGTGGAATCAGAAACAACCTAAAGGGACAAAGCAACCTAAATGGTAAGAAAGTTTTCCCTTGTACAGACTACCTCCACAACTTTAAAATTAAAATACCATTTAAGGTTTTCTCCTTTTCTGAAAATATCTCCAGTTGAATATTGAGGGAATTAATGTTTACTACTCCTCAAGTATTCTGTAAGTGTGCTTAATTTGAAATTAAATGTATTTATCACCTAGTTTGACAGGTCTGCAACTCGACCTTGACTTTTGTCAAAAGCTATTATTTCTGCTCTATGCATCACCACTCTAAAGAAGTTCTCAAAGTAGATCTCAGTCAGGAGTTCTGTAGAAGACATGCGACAGAAAATACAATGATTTATTCCTCCTTTCCTAAACAGTTTCTGGGGAACTCCGAGTAGTAGGGAACAATAAAAACACATAATTGGTAATAAATACTACGAAGATACTGAACATGCCAAATAAAACCTAAGTAAAGCAGTACCACTTCTACAATTATACCATAATCCCATATAAACAATAATTAATGGAAACAATGAATATGAATTGTTGCATCAAATATTTTTGTAAGTACCTCCTCACTACAATGCAAGTCTTTCCCTCATTTGCTACATGCTTTTATCATGAAGTTCTCTTACACTCTTGACTTTTCCCCTGAATTATCCTTTATTTGGGGTAGGGGAAACAATTTTCTCCCCTCAAATCCTACCCAACCCAGCCCACACTTCCACACTTTTTGCCCTATCCAACTGCTGCTACCATCAGAGCTCGCATTCAGCTGTCAATTCTCCCTTGCAATAACATTGCTCTAAATCAACAAATTTCATGCTACCAAAGCAGTATTTTCTCTCACTGATTTTGTGTTTAAAAGTATGTGTAATTTTTACCAGTTAACTACTACATGCAGCATACTCAGGGCTCTACACACGTAGAAGAGTAGTTGCTTGTACATTTTTACCATCTAAAATTCTAATGAGAAAAGAACAGGTGGTTCAGCTTTTTTTCTTGTGTGATTGTAGGAACAGATTACTCCCCTCTTTGGCTTCTCCCAGATACCACAGCTCTCCTCTTCCTCCTCTCACCATTCCTGCTCAAAATAGTATTTCTTGCAGCAGATTATAACCCTCCCTTGTCCTTACGTCATACGTGAGTTTTGCTTTCCATTCCCTCTTCTCTCACTTCATAACCTCCCTTTACGGGACAACACCCATTTCTAGTGTTTTCAAATAACCACTTTACACTGACAGCTTGCAGCTTCCTCTCACCTATTTTTCATTGGCACCACAACTTCAAATATCTTTCAAGCCTACAAAAGTATCCATCTAAAACTCAATTGACTCCACATGCAGTTTCCCCAACCACTTAAATCTACTTCTCTTGTGTACACACCCTGAAAAGCCTCATAGTAGCTGCTGGTGACCTCAGTTACCTTGGTTTGTTTGAGCCACCTATGGATGGACTACATGTACTAGGGCAGAAGCACGCACAACGATTTACAATATATTGCATCCAGTTTGAAGAAAGTTACCCATAAATTTCCAGAGAAGTTTGGGTTTCCTGCAACAAACTATATAATAGGTGTGTGTGCATTTATACAAGGGGGAAATATGCTATATGTAAACATGAATCATAAAAACAAATGAGCTGCAGAACAAAGCATCAGGTTGTGCACTGCAGTTTCTACTCAAGGATATCTTGGGTTTGTGTGTTTAAAGAGACCCACACCATTACTGTAAAACTATTCTTGTATTTATGCTTTCTATAATGTTCATCAGCTATGAATTTGGAGTTACAAGTTTTCTAAAAGCTCTATCCAATTACAGTGCTGAATGATTTGAATAATAAGACTGCCTGACATATTCCAAGATAAGTGGCTGCTACATTTCTTTGATATTAGGGTCATATACTGTACTTATCTATTTTTACTCCATGCTCTCCATTGCCTAGTAATAAATTAATTTCTCACTGTGAGTTTGGCATGTGCCCTACAGTTAAATTCATTTTCTCTCCCACTGAAAGAAGAAAGAAGTTTGACAACTATCTTCCTTATTTTTAGAATTAGTAATCACAGATTAAAATCAAAATACTATTTTAAGAGGGACATTGCCATGTGAAGTCTTAAAAGCTGGGTTTTTACTTTCATTTCCAGAAAATTACCTGAAGGTGCTCAACAACATGTGACAACACTTGTTTAACTACTTGCATGCAAGACTTTTTACAATATATGGATATCATTTGGAAGAACAATTTTTAACCTTAGCATTTCATTTTTGTTGGTTCCTGGTGCACAAAACTCAGCAAAGGACCTCATGTACATCAGCAATAATTATCAACAGCAATGAGAGTTGAGCATAGATCTGAAAATAAAATACAGCCCATAACATGTAATCATTATCCAGGCAGCAACAATTAGTTCTTATGTGATGTGGGTTGTTTCCAAAGCAGAGAGTACAAGGAAACATTCCAGCTTCTTTGCTGGTCACATGTTTTACCAGGAACTCAGTGGTACCAAGAAAGAGGCATTTTGCAGGCTCAACCCTTTCACGCAGAAATTCTTTTGCTGTTTAACCTACACTTTCTAGCTCTTTCTACCTAATACTTCTATTTCATTGTAGCTACTTTCTGAAGAACGGGGAGAAGCAATTTAGAAAATGAACAGTGGCAATCATGAGGAAAGCAAGCATAAATGTAGGAGTGGAATATGTATTTATGTACTGTAGATTATGAAAGGACTAAAGACAGTGGCAAACAGAAGCAATGTTCTCAAGTATCCAACATTACTGACTGCTATCTTTAATTTACCCTCAAAGATTATAAATCTGAAGTAAACCAAAGACACCAGTCATTCTTAAGCTAATCCAGAGCCAGAAAAACAGATGATTGCCTGTGTTTTGAGCTGTTAAAGCCATAAAGGATGGTAAAGAAGCAATCATGGGATTAAAATCACAGGAGTAACATCACAGTTGTACTGAAACTCAGGCTCGCCGCCTAATGCTGCATATTGCACTGCAAAAATAACATGGAAGAGAATTTCTGGCATTTTCAGACTGTGTGACACATGAGTGACTATGCACCAGGTAAGGTGACTGCATGTCCACAAATTGTTACTGCTCTGCTTGAAATTTAAATGGTATCACAATTTTCTTTGATAAGGCTAACATTCAATATTATTATCTGAAAGTCTACCTTTTCAACACCAAATTTTAAATCCTGTAAACATGAAACTGAATCATCAGCTAGGATCTTTTGTTTCTTGAGTCAAATCATTCATGCAGCTCCTTTATGTATTAAGTATTTGATTTTGCAAATGCATCACTTCCAAATCCAGCAGGAAGTACTTTACTAGCAATTATCAAAGTTGCAGTGTAGGTTCTATATGCCACCCTCATGCGAAACAAGTCTAGCTTAAAAAATGCCTGTGCCTCTAATATTTTTTCTGGCCACTCCCATCCACCTTCCTAAGGGTAAGTACCCTATGTTCTCCTGTTGCAAGTCCTCATTAAATTGCACATTTAAACCGGACAAACAAAATAACTAAAAACCCCCAACTGCTAAAGAAGAACACAACAAACTACTATCCTTTCCCCCAACAAAGGAATGACCTCTACCTCCATGACTTTGCTAACCTTAATTATACTTATAGTTTTGAGATTCCCTAATGGAAAGTGCTACAAAGCAGAAAGCACTAACAGAATGAATCATGACACATACTGATACACCACTGATTGTAAATCTATACCCTTTTTATTTGCACCCAAGGGCTATGCTTCGTATACTCATGAAAAATGACTTCCAAGTAGCAGAATGTCATAATTGGAGGCATATATGGTAAACAAACAGGCTGAGAAATAACAGGTATGTGATTTTCCTGTGGTTTATTTTTGATAGTGTAGCAACTAGATGACTTGCAGTATTTGTATAGTTTGGATACTTAATTTGTGAATTTAAGTTTCCCTGAGGCAGACAAAAAGACAGATTGAAAGAGAAGGTTAAAAATCCTTGAAAGCATCCTTCTTAGACATGTAATATTCATACTTTTCTCCATGTTTCAGAATGTAATTATTACAGATTCAAAAAAGCTGCCAGAATTGCATGTAAACCAGAATTTCATACAAGACTTCAATAGGTGAAAGAACTTTTTAAAAAATCACTTCAATGATTACCTCAAAAACATGTGAAATGCTTAATTATAAGACACACATCCACCCCCATATACCCATCCACACCACTTCTTAAAGGCTACTTACATCAATGACCGATGAACTTGACAGACTTAATCCCTCTAGGTCTGCTGTTAAGCTTGGGGACAACAGAGCTGCTGCAGGAACTGCCATAGGAGTTGTCACAGGACAGACTAGAATTAAAAAAGGCAATTGATACTTAACTTTAAAAACATTTAAAACACTGGGAAGGACAACGAGCTGTTTTTATTATGTGTAAAAAGGTTTTTACATCTTGATCTAATTATCATTGTATATGTGTTTCTTAATAGCAGAAGATTATTTTTCAGACATATAGCCCCAATACTCAAAATAAACAATGAAAATGTAAGTAAAACTGGTGTATATAAAAACACAACTACTTTGTCCTCCTTTCCCATTTTTTTCTCTATTTTATCTTTCAGTGTGATCCATATTATGCAGCGCATTTTCATTTACAAGTTATGGGTGAAGTACATATTAATATGATTCTAATGTGTTGCACCTATAGAAGTAAACTTGAAGAACAGCGCTACAGAGCATAGCCAAACAGCAGTGCCAGCTTTGCCCTACCCTTCCAAGGGTTACATTTCACTGTTTTTCAGAACTGTGAGTTTTCGTATCTTATTACAGTACCATAACTGGTTCACAAGTTGCAGAGTACAACATCCACCAGCACCTAAGAAAAAATGCCCCCTTTAACAGAAACCAAGTCCAGATATACAAAAATTCTTAAAATAAATGTTTTACCTATCAATACATTTTAAATTTTGAAACAATTTCTCAGTTCTAAATCAAACAAAATCACATGTTGTAATAACTGTGTTTAAAAATAAGTTGATCATCTAAGCAATTTTATTTTGTCAGGAAGCTGGTAAGATAAATGAACAGAATCTATGTTTCAGACATTTAAAATACATTGAATTAACTGAACTGAATTTATGCCATGGGAAAAATAAGGCATAAAATAAGGCAAAAAAATATCAAGGTACTTACAATCATCTAAATCTAAGAGAAACACATCTTGTTTATTTGGAGCTTTTCTATCTTGCACTGTTGTTTCTTCTTTCTGTCAAAATACAGGAATATTTTATTTTTTACCATATCAGCAAAAGAAAAATCTTTAACACTTTTATAAAGGAAAATGTATTTTCTCTGGTGTAAAAGAAAATTTAATCCATGTTCAGGGCTGGTGTTCAGAAAATTCACCTAGTGAGAAAGATTTCTTTGTACAGGTAAGCTGAACCTAAACTCCACATTTCAGTTACATTTACTCCTCTGAAGCCCACGTTCCTGTTTAATATTAATTATAGTTGCTAGTCAAAGAAACACTTTGGTGACAGATCAGTCACTTCTGTTGACACCATTAAAAACAGAGACAGAAAAATATTTTTTTGAAGACAAAAGACTTGGGTACTAACATAAAAAACAGGACAAAAATAATGCAGTAAGAAAGCAGTGTTATTTGCACTTATCTAGGAGTATGGAATCCCGTCCCATAATCTACTAGGATTTTACTTAATTGCTAGACAAATAATAACAAGTTGATCTTTGTCACAAAAGAAGTTTTGGTTTTAAGCATCAAAATGAGTACTAATAATAAGGATTGGCAGTACTTAAGAAAAGAGTATAGCAGTAATAATCTCAGTGACTTGGCAAACAGAATTTTTCAACAAAAGTTTTTTCAATATGGCTAAATAAAAAGTTCTAAAGCAGGGGTCCTCAAACTTTTTAACCAGGGGGCCGGCGCATGGATGCAGTAGCAGGCAGTCATCTGCGTCTGCTTGGTGTCCCCCCCCAAACCCTGGCAGGGGGTGGGTGGGGCAGGGGGGTTCTGTAAATACCGGGGGCTGGATTGAGGACCCCTGTTCTAAACAAATCTAATGAGAGTGAGTGTTGGTCATACCTACAGAACACGTCTATACAGTGATGATTCAGAACAGAATTTAGCGCAATATGGACTCCCAATAGGGTGTTAATAGTTAAAAGGATTGATCTTTTGGGTATAGCCAGAACGTGGACATGTTAACCATTGGATGCTTATCAGACAGCTTGCCATTATGCTATTCTTACCCATTCCTAAGCATCCTTCATCTGGATTGGCTGAAGAACCTCTTCTGGCTTTGCTCTCCCTAGCTTACTCACCAGGCAGGTGGCTTTGTCATTCTTTCAGAGAATTTGTCAACTACCTTTAGTCTTTAAGACATTGCTCACTACCCAAGCTATTGCAAGTCATTTAAATGTAGTCTTTCCAGGAGTCACACTTCTGTGAACCTTCTAGTTTACCAGTGTCCTCTTCAACAAGAGCACGTGACAGCCAAATGCATATACATACATAATTCTTTTGCCTTTTCCGATAAATGCACAGGTCTACATAAACCAGCAGAACACCATATGCCCACCCAGGCCTCCATTTCTTAAGCATTTCTTGCAAGCTACCAGAGCCTATTCAGGGTCTCAGGATACACATTCCTACAGGAGCTTGGAGTCCTCTCAGACACTCAGAAGCTAGAATCACTTTCTTTGACTATTACCATACAGTAAAATGACTCCTTTTTTCAAAAGGTGCATTCCCTTTCCTCTAGTCTCTCAGTCTCATACAGTCACTGCAAACTAACAATAATGCTGAGTCTATTTTTTCCAATTTTGGGAGAAATTTCAGGGTTCCCTCTAAAGAATGTGGAAGAAACTAGCTCACGTTCTTGCTATTTGAAGCTGCTGATATTCGTGCCTATCAGGTTGACCTGAGCCAAAATGACACAGTCATTGTTTTCTTCCAACAAACCAGTGGCTCAAACAGGCAATAGTCACTTACGTGACCATTACAGAGGTGCTTCAGATATTCTGGGAGAAGAATCTTGTGGACAGAGAAGCCACTAATTTTAAAATTGTTCTAAAGTCAGCACACTTCAATGGTTCTTATCACTACGGTATTTTAATGTTCTACTATTGCTGACTTATCTGAAATATTACAAAACACCTTTAAAATGATGCTAATGTTACTTGACTCCTTATATGCCTTCTCCAGAATTAGTGAGGGATGCTGCTGCAGAACCTGCTCTCTTGAGTTCCATTCTATCACGTGGTCACAACTATCAGATTTCATTTTTCTCTTCCAGTGTGATTACTGGCAAATCATTACACTTCTTTTGGCTATTTTTAGTTTTAAATCTGTGAAATAAGGATAAATAATATACTTCATAAGCTACAGGTTCTACTTGAATTCCTCAGTCTATGAAATGCCAGAGAAACAATTTTTAATGACAATTCTTTTAATAAATTCTACTTTTTTTATAGCACCATTTGTTGAGTATTTAGCCCAGAATCGGGAGTTTTGCTGTTACCTGCAGCACTTTTGCTATAAACTATTTACCACAACTTTTTTGCTAAACTACGAACTCTTCAGACACTGGAACATAGTAAAAGGGAACAGAGTTAAATAACATGTAAGTATATATTTTTGAAAAAACTCTCAGTTTCCAAACTCCTTCACTCACTACCCAGACTTCTCCATAAGATACAGAACTTCAACTATGATTAAGGATCAAGTTTATTTTTAGCTAGAGTTCTATGTTTGCTAATCATTCCAGTAGAGATGGGATTTCTTCATTCCCTTTTATTATGCAGCCAACTGAAGTCTATAAAAAGTGGCTCACCCACGTGAGAGGCTATAGCACAAGGATGAGAATTTTGAACGTGCTTCACTTCTGCCAATGCACTTCGTGCCACTTCACAATTGCTAGGTCAAGATGTTAAAAAAAATTTTTTTTAGTCAGAGCCAAGAAATCCTCTTGCTGTTAACCTGTTTACTGAAGACAATTAAGAAAGGACATTCTGTGTCACAAACAACACCAATAGTATGCTTGTTTGGGTTTTTTTTCTGTTATTTATTTTGCTGTTCCAAAGTACTTCCTAAGTACATATCACAAAGCTTGGTATGTAATTTTATAAGATAAAATGCATTTCTACACTGGTATTTTGAATCTACTATGTAACTCATTTTTAAAAATGGGGAAAAAAGTATTTCAGAAGAATTTATTTTTTATACTTTGAAATAAAATAAAATGGTCCTAAGCTAAGACATGTGCAGAATCATTACATCAATGTAACGCACAGTAAGAAAAACTCCCACTGCACAGTGTATCAGAATGCTGCACTTAAGTACATCAGTTTATTGTAAAAAAACTAAAGAAAACAAAAAATGTAACCCCCTCTCTCCCCCTCCCCCAAAAACCCCAACAAAACCCCCAAAACAAAAAACCAACCAACAACCTGCCCTCAAAACAACTCTACCATCTGGGAAATGTAAAATCAGAAGCTAACTAAATCAAGATAAAGCTAATGTTAAAGTATGATCACGTCTTATTTTCTACTTCAGTCAAGTGTGTCAAGCTTAATTAAATACTCAGCTACTTATATATGCGTAAATGCATGCTGAATATACACACTTAAACACAAATATTTTCATATGCATATTTCTATATATGCAAATATATATATTGTGTGCAATTTGTACAAAACACCAAAGAAATTTATTTACATGGGTCTTGCCTATTAGAAACATTATTTTTTAATTTGGTTTTTCCAAGAAAAGAAAATTGATTGGCTTTCTAAGAATAATAAATAGCCAATGACTGCAACAAACACTACCAATAGATATTTCTATTGAATGGAAAAAGCTTTGCATTCCAAATCAAGAGAATAAAAAGTCTCTGACGTGTCTGGCATTTCTCTGTAACATAATATTTCATCTTTTTTCTTAAAACTAAATCTACAATATAACCCAAACAGTTTCCTACCAAGACAGCCCACTATGAGAAAAGCAGAATACTAAACAAAGAAGTTAAGCTATATTCCATCAAACATTTCTCCATTTGCAATTCATCTTGGTAATAGAGATAGAACCTGGTAAATGCATATAGGACTTGAAGCAGGAGATTTCTCTTGCTCAATGCATAATTCATGTGCTCCGCCTGCAAAGTGTGTAAAATGAGAATTTCACACCGCAGCATGAGCCACGGAACTGCAGAGAAAAGGCAGATGAAATCATATTTTGCTGTGCGAATTTTATTTCTTATCCTCCCAATATTTACACAAAATCATCACTGACAATCGAAACGCATTGACAGATCACCCACTGTTTCCATTGTGTTAGCACTTGAAAAGAGATCAGGCAGAAAGATAGACAATTTGTTTTTGTATATTTTTTAAATAGTGGATCAGGTTTTTAACAGCTGAGTGACTGTATTATACTTGTATAAGGAGGTCAACAGTAGCTGATTTTAAAATCTCACTGTAGAGACACCTACTTATACATGCATCATCCTCAAATCTGCATTTCAGCACTACAGTATTTATGCTTACAGTATAATATGTATCTGAACACCTCAAACTATCCATATTTCAAAATGATATAAAACACTGCAGTACAAGACAGTGACTTTTCTATTCATTGCAGCTCAATTACAGTGAACATAACAGATTTTTCTACATGATTCTTCAAGAGAAAGGATATGAAAGCAATAACAACATATACAGGAAAAGTATTCCGATGCTTCTGTAACCTGTTTAATGCTAGTAAATGCATGGATATATGCACAAATTAAGCTCCCGTCTGAGTGTAATCAAACCTTTTTCATTATGAAAATACTGCTGAAAATGGCAATGGTACCCAACAATCATACATTCAGTAAACACCACCCAAAACATCAGCTATGTAACATAGTTCACAATATGTGGTAAACTGAGAAACTACAAAAATAGAGCCTACTAACTACTCCTCTTATCAACTGGTGTTTCAGAAAACCTTTGCAGTTTGATTTAAAAGTAAAGGAAATCCTAATGAATCATCTCCCCATATAAGCTAACCAAATTAAGAATACTCTGTATCAGAGTAATATAAGCAATGGCTTTTCTAATAAAATCTATCAGAATAAAAACATGCATTTCTGAGAGCCTGGCTGAAACTATCTGCTTCCTGGGTGGCTTGAAAAGAAGTCCGGTGGGAAGTAGAAAAAATTCAAGATTTTCCTGGAAATAAAATAAACATGGGAGGTTCTTGTAAAATGCATCTCGAAACAAGGGCTTTACACAAGACTTCACCTACAATGTTCTTTAAAGTTTGTTCACAATTGCTTTTCTTGCCAGCTTGAAAGGGCTTATCTAAGCTATCATCAATTAGCCAGCTCAATCAATCAGTTAGCTCCACTTGTCATCACAGGGCTCAAAACATTTCTCTCTTCAAAAAAAAATATAATCTATTAAGCTAGTTAGCACTGTAGTCATCTTTGACACAAAACACTGGTGGTCAAGTCACCTTTGACACAAAGTACCTGTGATTTCCCCACTGACCCCTTCATCCAATTCTACTTTAGCATACAATCAAGTATCAGAAACACCTCAAGTATAAATGCAGGCATCCAGCACAGTTTGAATGGAACCTAACTTCATGGTCCTACAGATTAATACAGTATACTGTAACAGCCCTCCGTGTTCAGGAGCGTTAAATTAACTTCCCCCTGCCCCCTTCACACATGACCATTGCTGTTTACATTCCATCAGCCATAGCTTGTTGCCCTTACATTAAATGTGCTAATTTCTTAGTGGAAAAGAACTTAAGTAACAGACATTTAGCTTTTGCCTACTGAGCTCTATGCTGTCTTTTCAATAATCTCCTGCTGCCATGCATATAAACCCACTGCTATTGGCTTTAATATTTTTTGTGATGTTTAAAAGCTTTCCAGTTTTTCAGGTCTACCCTGTGACTCTGATCAAGTCTTCTATCAACTGGTTATAAATACTTTTTGTTGCTAACCCATTTCTTTGCAGGTGCTTCTTAGTCAAGACCTCAGGACTACTGCAATGCTCTTTCTCTTCTCTTAAAATCCAAAGGCTTGACAAGTTTCCATTGACTTCAACAAACCAATCCCAAGCTTCCTGGACACTCCGGTTCTCATATTATTCAGGACATTTGACCTCACGCATTCTCAACTGCTGTTTTAAAATAGAAAAAGCTGCTTTATGCTAGTAGTCCTCACATATCCTGTGAAAGAACCAGAACAGCAGGTAACTGTAGTGAAAGAAATAATGAACAATGGCACTGACATCCTGAGAAAAATGGATGAATGCAGCAAAGAGAAAACACCACTAAATGCAGCAGAGAGAAAACAGTATTGTTTGAATATGGTTTTGCAGTGGCTGCTCAGAACTAAGCAGGCCAGAGTACTTATTACCTTCTGGTGAAAAAAATACTGTGCTCATATGAGAAGCTGCAAACTGTTAGAATTAATTCATGTCCCATCTAGTGTCAAAGGAGTTTATTATGAGAAGATTTAGGTTACATTTGTTGTGCTACCACTTTTTGGAAAGATCCAGTGTGGCTTCTCTACCAGAAAAAACTGACATAGATGCGTTACTCAGTGTGGCATTTGGGCAGAAACACACTTTCATTTCTCAGATGCTACAGTCTCACTTCATCTTTTGTTCTACTTCACAGAAGAAGCGAATAGATGAAAAGCTAAGGTTACAACTCAGAATTCCTAGGTGGAACCTATAGAGTTACAAAACAAAGACCATGTACAACATAAGTTCAAGATTCAGAGAAATAGCTTTACCTCCTCAATTAAAGGAAATGCACACCAAAACATTACAACCTTCCTTTTGAACTATTCCAACTACACCTGTCCACCAGCTTCCACAATTGCATCAAACGCAATCTACAAAGAAGTCCTGACCAAAATATCTTGCCTTGATTTAAAATTCATTGGAGCATCACTTCATTTTCAAAACCACACATCAGTATTAAAATGGAAACTTCTGAGTTACAATCCTACCCTTTCAATTTTTTGTCATAAAATATATATAAAGAAATGCACAGAAAGTATGCGATAACAAAAAAAGTTTCAAAATTTCAGAAATTCTTTTACTCTTCTACCATAATGGATTTAGCATAAAGTTCCTCATTCATTTATTTTTTTAATAGAAGGTAAGTAGAGAAACAGAAACCAATTCATGTTAGTACCTTTAGCTCTATAATGCCAGCTTGAGTATAATGAACTTCGAATTTCTTTTTCTTTACTAAGGTAGCAATTAAAACCTGACACATGAATGCCTCTGTTGAACATTTCTGCATGTTTACACATTTCCAAATCCAAAGATGTATTTGAAAGTTTGCTACTTTGTAAATGTTGTAAGCAAGCAAATACAATTTGAAGGGAACCCTTTACAAGCTTTATCCCTATCAAACATAGACAGCAGAAGTTCATTACTCATTATGAATATTAATTCTACTAATCTATGTATACACCTCAAGTACACATGCATTAGCTGCACTGTTCTCAATTTTAAAAGGAGATTTTGAAACAAAGCTAGGGGGTCTACTTCGAACTCTTAAGAAACAACGTATTAACATTTGTTTCTTGGTTTTGCTTCCTGTCAAACCCAGGTCCTATAGTAGTTAAGCTTTAAGATCCCATTTTAATACAAGAATCATCCCATTTTTTGAACCAGCTGTGTACAATGCTTTCACCAGTTCAACAGTAACTTTAAAAAATAATTAGGTTCTCTTATTCTTCATCCATCTGGAGTAAAAATAAAACAGAAGTAAAACCAAAATATGCTTTCCTTTATAAAACATTCTTACATGCTTAAACTATCAAGCTACTTTTGGATTGGTCTTTTTATGAAAGGTCAAAAATCTTTTGCAGAAATTCTGGGTTTTTAGATATCTATAAAACCACTTCCCATCTCCATTTCCCACAGAAAGACACAAGTATAGATGGTTAGATCAATATTCCCCATATTCCATAGCGATTTTTTTTTTAAAAAAAACATTTTACCTTACTGGAGATAGCACTTACAGATTTTCCAGACACAGTGTCACTTTTGGAGTCTGATTCTGACTTCGAATCTGAAGAACTTTCTTTCGATGAAGTGGAGTCTGTATCAGAGGAACTGGATGTGCTTCTCTTTTTGGAGATCCCCTTTACTTTAATGTCCTCTGAATCACTACATATTAAAAAAATTTTTTTTTGAGACATGTAAAACCACCAAAGAAATCTGCTTAGGCAATATCCTATGTTAGCATTTCAAAATTTTATTAAATGAGTGTTAAGACAGTATTTCTTCATGATAAAAACCTTAGCTAATGTGGCAGAAGTAGTAGCTTATTATAGGGGTACAAAAAATTGTTCTATCACATTACATGATAAATGATCACATATAATCTAAACCAGCAAAACAGCCAAACAGAAATGTGAACATATTAAATACTAAAAATATTATTTGCATGCATCAAACTTGTGACATTTCAGAAAGAAGTCCAGATACCCTTTTATATAAAGACATTGTCAGACTATTCCACCTATGATTAACAGAATCTTGATGGGTTGTGAGATGTTTTTTCCAAAGTAATTTGCTTTAAAAAAAAAGAATGAATGCATTAAATTCATTCCTTCATTAATTCTTCTAAACCAAACCACCTAGAATCTACAAATATTTCAACCCATTAAAGAGTTTATACACAAGAGCTATGACATTCTGACATTTTTGGTCATACTGAGTACCTTACAGAGATGCTGTTCTTCACACAGGAATGCTCTGCTCACCCTGGCAACGTTGCTCTATTAGCTACTAAATATTAAAATCTGTGTTGTTCACTTCTAATAATACTACTAATCAATTAGTAGATTACCCTTTCGTCTTGGGGGGAGTTACTACCTAGAAATATCACAGGAAATGAAAATTGTTTTTGAACAGTTATCATGGAGCAGATAAACTACTACTGCATATGAAAACCACACTCTGGGAAGTATAAAATGGTTGCCTGCAGATCCAGGAACAATCAGGTGCTTCATACACCACCTGATTCAGCTTCCTCCCCAAGACAATAAATTGGTTACTAAAGTGCTTGAAGGGTAACAAGGTCAGCAATAATTAAAAAAATGCAGACCACTCAACTATTAAGAGTCCCTTGGGACTCAAATTAAGTTGTTACACATTTTTGCTTAGCTTTAGGAGCAGTACAAAAGAATGCACTATGCTGCATTACTGTTTTGAGATAGCAAAATTTTTAGAAGGGAAAAATACAGAGAAGAGGAATTGAAAAATCTAACTTGAGAGGTAGGAAAATAATTAGGGCTATGCCTTCCTCCTCCCAAGAACTTCCCAGGACTGAACTGCTAAATTAAATTTAATAAAAATTATTAAAAATCAACATTAACATTTAAGCCATGCTAATAATGTCTACCCGTGTAACTGAAGTGGAAATCACAACCCCCCCATTTTAGTCAAAAGCATTTTTTCTGAAAGCAGCAAACTTGAAGCTTGCAAAGTTAAAAATGAAACAAAAGTACACTTCACAAAAAGAGTCTAATGTAGCATATCTGATTGTTAAAATCATGGTGAAAAAGTAGGTACCATCAAAATTATGTTTCTAACATGACAACATTTAAAAACCTGTTTGAGGTCAATGAGCTAAACATAAAAATTCAGTAGCATATACTGTTAAAGTTTCTTTTTTATGATGTGTAACACAGGTACTGACAATTATCTATACTTCCTTCGTTGCCATTGAACAGAAGTTGTAGTTGGATCAACAAATAAGTTATAGTGAACCCATTATAAATGAAGTAGGTTGTTTTTCAAGAATTTATCTTTCGCTTAACTTTAGAACTAGATTTGAAGATTAAAAATGTTGCTTTGTTGTACATCAGCCAGTTTTGATGGGTAATCACTGTTTACCTTATTGCTTAAAATTTCAGATGTTATTCTAATGAAAAGAATTTACTGGTAACTAGCTTTTCAACTTTGCGATGATGAAAAGCCTGTATTAATTTAACCTACAGATTTCATTTGTTCTGAACAGGAAAAACAATATAAATCACTTTTAAAATCATTAAATCCTGACTTAAATTAATAAAGTCATAATTAGGGCATTATGCTGTGTTTGTTATGGAAGTGGCAAGGCGAGCTGCTTTAATTACTGTCTGTAATAAAAGGAGCAGAGTGCGTACTGTGCCCCAATCAGCGCTGTCAGCCACGACTGAGCTGAGCTGCAAACTCATCAAGTGAGCTGGCAGCAGACTACAGAGTAAAGGGTGACCATGTCTGCAGAGGCCACTTGCTGACAGCAGTGGAAGAAACAGATTCATACAATCCAAGGTATTAGCCCCAATTACTCAACATTTTAATGATACTTTAATACATGATAATGCTGTTGATAATGGGCAATCTTAAAAAGCACTAACACTTAAATATCTTATGACCGTTTCCCTTCACAGCCCTTGCCTCTAATACTTGGATCATAATCTTTTTAATATAACATTATTTAGAAAAATCAATTGTCTTAGTTACATAATGGCAAAGTGTTGAAGGACTTAATTTTAACTCTCAGCAAAATTGCTGCAAAAGGTAATTAAGTGTTTCACACAACTCTTTGATCACTTATTCAGCCTCCCAAGGTTACATCAATTTTCAGAAAGCCACCCAAGATTTTACTGAAGTCAGAAATTAATTCCAAATATAAGAGTAGTCTGACTAATGAAAATATGAATCCAGTTCATACACTGAGTATTACTAGCATGCCCTGAAACAGGAGATATCACTCCTTGGCCAATACACGCCAAAAAAGCCTAATTAAATGCTCAGCAAACTGTTCATAGGAAGAGTATTTAACAGCTAGCATCATGAAAAATTAAAACCATACATACAAAAACATACAAGTATATACTTACCTTTCAGCAGCAGCTCTAGATGTTTTCTTTGCAGTACTTTCTTTGCTGTCTGATTCACTGTTACTTGATTCTTCACTGGAAGAATAACTCCCACTACTCTCATCACTGCTGGTTTCCTCTTTATCTTCCTTCTCACTTTCACTGCCAGACGCACTCTCTAGAAGTAAAAAAAACTCTTACACAAGTTTTTCTAAGTATCTTACATAATTAGTATTTTAGGAATGCAAGTTTGTTGTAAATAAAACAATGTTTTAGTATTTTAAGATCCAATTGCAAGCTTTAGCATTATTTACCCTGTGTCAAAAAAAGGCAAGAAAATCACTTTAAACAAAAAAATTTTGTGAACATTAGGAGAAAGACCTGTCCTCTTCAGCCTACAGTATTATACTTTATCAAACTGGAAAGCCCAATAATAAATCAATTTCATGTGGATTCTTCAGAATTACATAACCCTATCAGGAGTTGGAGAAGACCTCAAATTCTCTAATCTATACATTCACTTAATTGCAAGATTATCTTTTCAACCAATTGCTTAATTAGATAATCTGGTTTTGAATACTGATAATAATGATGATTTCATCACTGATTTAAACAAATTATTAATCTTCTAATTAATCATATAGTTACCAAATATTCAAATATCTGCAGTGAATATGTTCTTTTCCTTCTTCAGAGATCATTAATTTCAGTGATATAATTCTTAAGCACTTCTGCATATTTCCTCCGTTTAGGAACAAGAGGGAAGAAGCTCCATATTCAGATTTTAAGGTGCTCCTCCTCCATTCAACTAGATACTGGTAATTCCTTTAAATCTCTAATGCTAATGGTACATGTGAACTATATTAACATCTACTGAAACACCTGTCTTGCGGAACTGTCTATCTGGCATTAAGCAGGAAACTGGTCAAAAGAACCTTTGCTCACTGACCCTGATAGGCAGCTGTCAGTTACCTACTCCATCATCACCCCCTTTACAATAAATAGAAAATGTCAGGTAGAACTTGAGAACAAGACTATAACACAATTTACTGAATAAACACCATGAAAGACTACACAGTTAAACAAGTTTGGCCATTTCTCAGCAGAGCAGCACACGCTGTCAAAATAGTACTTCACCAGCAATGAATTCCAAAAGACGCTCAAAACTTACAGTTCTCAACAACCAAGCATATGGACACTATTCCTGCAAAAAGTTATGTGCCTTTAGTTTAAAACAGTTACAAACTCTCACTACTCTTACTAGACTGAAAGCAGGATGAAAATGGCATGCCAGCATTTTAAACTGGAAAACAAAGGAAAATCTAATTAATCAATAAACACACAAGCCAAATCTGTAAAATTCAGTTATTGCACAGCTACAAAGGATGTAACATTTTCCCCAATTTCCTGATTTTATACATAGCTCTGTCTTTTTTTGAAATTTTTTCTGATTCTTTTTAAGTAGTGGCCAGTTCTGAAGATACAGTTCTCCAGGCAGCAGAGATGCAAGTTGCTTTCCAAACACCTACCTGATGTACTGGTACTGGCAGACTCACCTTCCTCCTCTTCTGATTCAGAGTAGAACTTTCCAGTAGGTTTCTCTTTCTTTGGCTTACCTCGAATTCCAGTCCATTCCTTTGCCTGTAAATAAATTTCAACTTACATTTACTTTTACAACCAGCAATACAAAAATATATACACAATGGCAAAGAAAAACACTGGCAGTACTAGTATTAAGCAGTTTCTAAATAAATCCTCTAAGCAAGTCAGGAGAAACTACAAAAATTCTTTTCCTTTACACAAATAGGGGAACTACAAGTTTTGTACATACCTATAAAAGGTGAGATATATCTATTAGAGAGTCTAGAAAAAGATTTACTAAGGCAGATTAAAAGCATCAGTAACCATAAATAAATTTCTATGCCAAAAGGATCTGAAGTCTGAGAGTTTTATCTCTAGATCCAGCTGAGTTTAGCCTACAACTAGAATGAAGGGTAAATACGGCTAGTCACAACCTTTATCATCCCAAGTTTTAAGGGGAAAACAGATGTGGACATACCAGGCAGTACAAGTTCCAACAGCCACAGAGGAATTACATTTCACTTCCTTTGCAGTTCTCCAAATATAAGTAATTCTTACCACCAAGAGAACACCAGAACATACTTTGGCCAAACTTCTTTTCTTTTTGTATTCCCCTATACTACTAGAGAAGCAGAAGAAAAACTCAGGACAGGAAAAAAAAAATAGGCAGACAACTATATCAATAGAGTAACAGAGGTCTGCCTCAGTGACTGCTCTGATCTGTAGTAAGACCAACCATTGACAGAGCTTTAACAGTGACCTGCAATGATGTACAGCTCTGGAGACACACTGGCTTCCTCTTAAACACCAAAAGCTACTAAAGCTTTGTAACGCTCCACCTAGCAACTGGTGTTTTAAAAAGCCAATATTCTTTTAGATATAAATGACAATTCAATTATGGATTGCAGCTTAAAAACTCAGCTTCACTCACATACACTGTGTAGGCACATGCGATATTAGAAGAAACACAAAATTAATGGTAATGAGACACTATCCAAATAAAATACTTGCAAAAACACATGAGGAAAGGATTTTCTTGTTTGTTTTGAGGTTTAAATGGTTTGAGGGAGATGTTTTCTACTATGTTATAGATGGATGATACTTCATTTGATCAATTACCTGCAATACTTTTTGTTGTTATGGTCAAAGGCACCTCTACAAATTCTTTCGTTCTAACCCTATCATTTATAATACCCCGTTTGAGCTGCTTTCTTTCAGATTCTCCCCATAACAGCTTGCAGAAGTTTGTACACAAACTCTACTCTTCCTGAAATGTATGTAAGAAGGCAGACAAGTAATATTTAAAGTACTGAGGAGAAATACTTGTTCTACCACGTTGCTGTTCACTGTTTTCTGCAAGTCACACCTATTTTTTAGAATTTTCTCTACCCATTCTATGCCTAACATCTTATATGCAAATTAATTCATGTATGATTTACTGTAGAAGCTGGCTCATGACAAGGACCATGTGCTTTTCTGGCTATACCTGTTACAACGACATACCTCTGGGAGCACCATCAGCACACTGTATTCCAATACATTTATATTTCTGTTACTGTTCAATAGCTTTCACTGACATTTAGTAGGACTCTGGTATGTGACGCATAAATCACAACTCAGTACCAGAACATGATTTTGCCTCCGAGTTTACAATCCAGTAACAAAAAGCTATTGGTAGCAGAAGATGAGCCTGTAATGTCAACAAATGACTAGTCCACTAATAGATGACATTTTCCTATTATAAACTTTCCTAATTCTCTACAAATGATCTGAAATGTAAACCCTATTTCTTCCAAACGTTATGCTTCAAAACATACATGATTTCCCCTCTCAACACTGCTTTTTGTTTATATTACTATTTTTTTCTGTTTAGACATGGATTTGTACATGAACAACCTCCACTCACCTCCTACTTCGGTAGTCCACCTACACTCACCATTAACAGCAATTAACACACTGCAGCACAGCAAATATAAGATGTATGAAATCAATAGTGAGATGGAGGGGAAAAAAGCCCATTTAATCCATGAGCAAAGCAGAAGTGGCCTACAGCTGATCCACTTCCCTCATTGAAAAGAAAAGAGCAAGCATTGTGTACATTTCTAAATGTTCTGTTTCCAAGCTAAAATAAGCAATGCAGACGATCACATGCATCAACATTTTTTAGTACAGCATACAGATTTTGTTTAAATACGTGTATTTTAGGCTAATATTCCACACCGACGACTGCCTTCAGCAAAGTTACTTTTAATGATGCTGACGTACCACCTCGGCTATGTCGACATTTCTCACAGAGGGGTCAGGCGCCACCCCTGGCCAGTCAGACAGTTCCAGGTAGCCGGTGGCTCGGCTGTTCAGTGTGTGAGACAAAGTGCCAAGCTGGAAATGATCCCGGTCTATTAAAAAAAAAAAGGGGGGAGGGGAGAAATACACAAACACCATGAGCTTTACCACAAAGAGCAATCTTAATCAGGGCTAAAGGTAATTGCCATTGTATTACCTCAAATGTCATGGAATAAATATAAACTAGGAAGCTCTTCATAGGTCAAAAAACTGATTTCAGTCCATAGATTACAATAATCTCCCCCATAATGGTCAATAAAAAAGCTAATCAGTCAGTGTGTTTAGAGGTGTTGCTCTGAAATGTAGCTTCTCTAAAAATTACTTTACTGTGAATATTAAGAATGACAGCACAGTTAAACAATCCATATACATGTCTTGGCACAAACACATCCAGAATTTTAATAGTTTTTCTTCAAAATGGAGCTCCTTTTAGAGCTTCAAAACTAGGACTAAGTAAGTATGAAAATTAAAATTGCAAATCATCACAATAACAGAGAATTTTTAATTAAGATAACCTGATAACCTTTTAATTTGAGAAGACAGGCAATGGTTCAGGGAAAATGCACAAGAAAAATTATGACTTTGTAGAAAAATAATAAGAGCCTAATCTATGGAGATTCAATTTATTTCAGATTCATAAAACATTTGCAATACTCACATTAACAATCTTCTATTAAAGTCCAGAAAAAAAGACTAGAGCCATTTTCCTAAATTGAAGAACATTTTTCCTCAAAAGACACACCTTCTGTTATTTAAATCAAATTAAAATCCACATGAATAGAAATTGATCAGTTTGTCAGGATTTATCATCAGAGAAATGCACTGTGTTTGCACCATGCAAACCTTGCTTGCTGAAAAGCAAATAAGCAAAGCCAGTACCCTTGCATATTAATCATTTGTATTTGCTAAGTGACACAATTTGTAAGCATATTTGAAATACAATAGGCTGCCACGTTCCTTTATACAATGAACATTTACCAAATGATTTTGGCAGTTATACCTTTAAAAGGAGACTCAAGCAATGGGGCAGGTTTCTGTGCCAGAAATATTTTTTTGGCATATTTGCTTAAAGCGCCACTCTTCTCATTCGGAACAATAAGCTGCCTAATAAATCTTGTACGGTCTCTGATGTCGTAGCTTTGATCATACTTGCTGAGATTTAATATGTACTGGGTAAGCAATTTTGTCTGTGGAAAAAAACAGGACAAGAACAGAATACAAGTTATTTATGATTATTGATAACTCTGGATAAACATATTTAAAGAGGTAATAAAAATGAATGGTTATGTCAAACAAATGTTGTTCCACTGGGAATATGCATTTCTAAAGCTGCAAATGGAATTCTGCAGCCAAAGCACATGTCCTCTTCTGTATTGGGGAGGTGAATGCTGAGTACTGAGAAGCAGCCATGTGCTAGATTATTAAACTGCTGAAGTGGAAAGAAAGGCATCATTAAAAAAATAATCATATATGGCAAACCCGCTGAAGGGTCTACGTGAGGATAATGAATGTGGAAATACAACTAAAAACATGGCACTCAAAACTTAATCGGAAAAATATGCAGGACATCAAAACATCAGAGGGTATTAGGGGGCTGGCAAACTGCTTCTGCTGAGGTGTGTTTTATGAAGAGATACTGTCCCTGGCATAAGCAGTGTCTGCACTCTGACTGCACTCAGTTACTTTATCCTGAATTATGACCCATTAAAGCAGACACATGAATCACTGAACTGGATTACTGCAAATTATTTGCAGTGCATTTAGCTGTTACTTTTTCATAAAAGCAAGCTGCTGATGCCCTCTAAAAACCAGGATAAAAGACTTCTTCCATTTTTTTCTTGAAGCTTAAAGCCTCCACTAATATCAGTCATTTATTTATTTATGTAAGAGAGCAACTTATATTATCACAGCTTTTGACAGCATAATAGGACTTCCTAATTTGATGTCTGAGAACATTAACACGTATTAAATAATTTTAATAATTCAGTTAAATTTTTAAAACAAGCAAACAAAAATTAATCAGGGAGACTTTCTGAGTATCTTAGAAATAATGCAGTATAACCAGAACAATAGTGCTGAACAGACTTGTATCCATTAGATACATTTGAGAAAGTATGCCACTTTCTTTATATACAAGCAAACAGGAAAAAGAGCAAAAATGATTTACCATTATAGGGAAATAAATTTTTAAATTTCAACTCAGAATGGATGAATAACACAGGGTTAAATATGTATTATCAAGGAGGATTTATTTTCTTTATGTAAAGAAACAACCTAGCATATATATCTTGTTTATCATGCTATTGTTGTAACAATAACAATTTCAATCACGTGAGCACAGAAGTATGTTAAAAAAAAACCCAGTCAATTTTGTTATGTATAATTTGCTAAGAAAAGTTCAGTTTAATAGTTTCCACCCTGAGGATGAAAGTGATATTCCAGAGACATAAAATTACTTTTCCAGAATATTAACTCCTGTAAATGAAATGCACAATAAACAAAAAATGGTTTTAATTGTAACCATATACAATGCAATGTATGCAAGTATTTCACAAAATACCATATGATACTAAAGATTTGAAGAAATTAGTCATATTGCATTAGAATAATACTACAAGCATAGTTAAAAAAACCTTTCAGTGAAACATTTTTCATTTCTTTTTTCTCTCTGATACCCAAGAATGGTTCTGTGAAAAGATACTTTTTCTCCCAAGGTACTGTCTCCCCTCTGGGAAAATTAAAACTTTCCCATATGTATTTCACAGCTTATTGGCAGCTATCTCTATATCAGGGTATAAAATTTTAAACAACTGCATCAGACAGAACATACGTAATCTGCACTCATGCAGGACTTATGCTGTTCAATCTAAATGGAATTGGAAGGGAGGGTTCCCAGGTAGCATGAATTAAACTAAATGAGGGATACCTCCTGCAGCCTTTGCCATCACTTCTCCTCTGTAAAACAAAACAAGACTCCCTGCTGTCATGGCAGAAAGCTCAGCAGACGGATCATAAAACACAGTGGTCTTTGCTTGTGAATTGCTATCGGGATGGGAAAAGCTGAGGGCCTTGCTATCATGGTGGGCACTTTTTCAGTGAGCATTGATGGAATTAGATAAAGAGTTGATCCTGAAAGACTACATTTTCTTTAATGGGATCATTTTCTCCAAGATCCTCTCCCTTTTTCTCCTCCCTTTCCCCTAAAATATCTTTTTCATATTGTCCAATAGATAAAGATACCACAAATTTATATGGAAGAATGCTCCGTGTCTGTAAGAAATGTCCTTGCAAGCATCATATATAGTATAAATAGTTTTTCATGAAAACAGCCAGGTTTTTTTCTTGTCTTATGGCAACACAACCAAACAGGTAGCAAAGCTTTTCTACATGGAGGTAGCTAATAGAAACAATTAATTCTAATTAAAAACAAAAAATAAACTAATGAATACACATCAGCTTTTCTAACAAAGGAATATCCTTAAGAAGCTGAAAATTATTTGAGCAAGCATGTTAATTTGTGAAATATGACAGAAACTGCACACCATGACTGCTTCACAGAACAGTAAGACAAAGTATTCTGATATACAATACATTTATTATCGTATGCCAACATTGCCTGTTATCTGGACATGCTCATTATATAGGACTAATATAATTTCTTTTTATCACCACACTGTTAGAATCTATTACTATTTTTTGCACATTTTGGTTTGGCTAATATGAAAAGTATACTTCAAGTGAGTCGTCTGTGGCAACAGTTCTATTTAAGAATTTAATGTCTATCCAATATTAGCAGCAATTAACCTTTTGGTAGATAACCACTTGAAAAAATTCATAATACGAGCATCAACAACAGATGAGGTTCTACAAAGGGAGAGGAAGAGCTATCTATCCACTCTTTGATACCATTAGCTTGCAGTAATTCTTCAGATAGACAAGATAAGGTTACTGTGCTAATGACATACCTATTTACACACTAGGACTACTCAGGACTTTTCCTCATGGGACTCCTACTGTGTTACACAACTGAAACACATCAAAATCACCTTATTCTTCCTGCTATATGCAAGAAACAGCTAAAGCAATTAGATGACATTTTTTTCTGTGTAACACTTTCTCTTGTATTAACTCCATTTAGACAGCTACCTAGCACATTCATAAGGTTTTTTTTATATCCCTAAGTGACGAAAAAAGGAAGGCAGTTTACCAAACAACACAGACAACCAGAGGAAAACCTGTTCTTATTACATATTTATGCAGATAGGATTGAACCTGAAACTCTTCCTTAAATTATAAGGAGCCTTTGAAAATTCATGGGGTTATCACAGGATTTAAAGGACACTGGAAATCCTTATAAAAAGTCCTGACTCTTAAAAAGCATTTCTCAGAATGTGCTGCATTAAGTATTTGAACATATGCCTAAGGAAATTATCAGCAAATAAAATAACACATTTATAGAAAGGGGGAAAATTTCAGTATCTGATGTCCTCCAGAATTTTGTGCTTTTCTCCAAGTAAGATTTAACAGATGAGTTTTACCTGCCTTTCCTTACCTGGGGGAAAGAGCACTTTTAATCTGTTTGGTTCGTGTTGAGTCTTTCTCGGGTATCCTACACTACTTTTCAATCAAGTGACATTGTATCTTTGAGATTTTCACAACTCCATTGACTTTGGATGAAATTGATAAAGGATTCAAAAAAAGTATAATGTGGTGGGGTAGGACATGGAGGGAGAAAACACGGGGTGAGGAGAGATGGACAGACTGACAACAGAGCAGTCAAGTGTACCAGATTTACCTTAAAAGTTTGAAAAATCAGATTGAAAAACGGCTGGACTTTTTAAGAATTGAATTCATTCCAGCAAGAAATGTTTTAATACTGAGTGAGTACAGTTACTTCTGGGAATAAGGACGTAGATACAGGAAGAGTATTGCCAGCTCCTACAGGCAAAACCATCACATTCTAGTTTGAAAGGAGCTTTGAATCAAGGCAAGTCATCAACCTACGCTGTTAGAATTTTGTATATGAATAGCTTGACCACTTGTTTTTCCATAACCTAAAACTAAGAGGAAAAGACCCTTTGATGAAATTCATCATTTAGGAGGCATCTCAAGGAGACAGCTTCTTCTGCTTTAGTATCATTACTGTATTTGAATTAAAGGGTTATGCATAACTTACAATAATGGTTTAAAATGTATTAAGATGTGAAACTGGGAAAAAAAAGCATCACAGAAATCATCATCTCCTTGTACGCAATGGATTTTTGTATGGTGTGGTTTGGAAATATTAGTGTAAAATTACAAAAATTATATGGAAAAGTAGTACATATTATGTTATGGGCCAAAAGGAGACAGCTTAGATATTGAAACCAATGTTTCTTTAGCTCAGTATTTCCATTAAGATGAACACTGACAGAAAGAAGTCACCTTTTGTTACTGCACCATTTTAGACTGTATAAGCAACAGGTAAGCATTCATTCTTATCTGAATGCATGGCAAGACAATTCATCTCCCGTGTGCCCTACAGAATAAAGTCTCAGACAGATCAAGTCTGCAGTTGGATATAGCTATCAATGAACAAGACAACACCACAGAGGTACAAGACCCTGTGCTGTCCAAGCTGTTGTAAACCAAATAGGTCTAGCAGCCCACGAAAGTGTATGCATCTCTGACAACATACTTCTACATTTTTTGATTTTATAATGTTTTAGAGAAATAATTGGAATGACAGTGAAAAATTAGTGTAAGATGCTACATCCCATAGCCAGAGTGTGACAAAGTTTATGGTGCTGTCATTGAGAAGAGTAAGGCAACTGCCACCTCTCACAGCTACTGTTTTCAGCTGCTTGGAGATCTAAGTTCACCTTTTTGTACTATTGTACAAAGTACTATTGTACTATTAGATTATCTTTGTTATTAGACATGATCAAAACTCACCCTCTCCACAAGGTAAAGTGAAACAGTAAGAAATACAGAAAAAGTGAAAGCAGTTACTATGTTAAAGATGAGCACTGATGAAAAGACATGACAAGGCCTTTTGCTGGCATCTCCTTTTAGAAATTCTGAACAAAAAATGAGAAACTTCTTGTTCAAATTGACAGTAATCCCTCAAAATTTCTGGTCTTAGATCCAGAAAAATGCAAATCACATTTGGAAAACCTCCTTTCTCATATCCTCATAATACAATTTACAAATCTCTTCTATTTATGTGAATTTAAAAAATCCAAAATTTCCCCAGTAAAAAGAGTGATCTCATCACTACATTCACTTTTACAATCCAGTGCATACTGAAAGACACATGGCCAGGTTTAGTCTGTTAGACTTCTTGAAAACTGATGTTCAACTTTTCTTCATAGAATAATAAGGACTAGTTTTGGTTACTTGCACAAAAGAAATCACTACTCATCTATACAGACTGTAAAAAACCTACTGTGACTCTAAGTATGTACACTTCTGAGTTTAAGCTTACCTGCTTTGAGTTAGTTAAATAGAGTTTTGCACCCAAATTTAAGATCTGCAGCTTTACAAGATCATCTTCGTTAGTGAAGCTCTTGGCTGTCTTTCTCAAAACATCAGGTGCGATCTTTGGGACTCGTTCACAGTACTCTCCAATGAGCCAGAGAATGCTGGCTCTGGCTACCGGAACCTAAGAAAACATTGGGCACTCTAAGTTAACACATTGACAAAGACTGCTTGTGTACTTGTATACATCTGTGTTCAGTAAAAAGTTAAAATACTGTTTAAAGACAATTGCCATGCAAGAAATACAGATAAAAATTAAATACTATTCAATACAGCCACTGTGGTAGATTCAATATTCATACAAATGTCAGATACAGACCCCGCCCCAAGAAACATCATTATGAGTTGACAAGACAAACAGAGAGGGTATGGAAAGAGAGGCACACAGAAGCAATCTGTTCATGTTCACAGTACAAGCTGGTGGCAGTTGGGAAGAGAATCCAAGCCTTCGAGGTGTGATTGGGAATTCTTGCCACCAGGTTATGCTAACCACCTCACTGAAACAGAACAGTGCTTTTCTGTGACCATATTCATACAGAAATGGTTTCCAACAATACAGCTTCCTTAAATCCCATCTACTTTAAAATCAAATTAATTTCTTTCAGACTAGTACTATCTTTCCTTCATTTTTATTTAAAATTTGGTGATAGTAAGATTCATATCTTTGCAAATGTCCAAGGCCAGTTGAACACAAAATTTCTGAGAGACAGGAGTTCAAAATTAGGGTTGTCAATTTCTGAATAGGACCTAGCCCCTTAACTAAAAACACTCTGACTGGAAACTTCACACAGGTCTTAATTGTTTTGAAGATACTTGACTCAAATAACTGGCAGTAGCAGTTTTCAGATAAACTCCCAGTGTACAGCACTGACTTCAAGAGCACAGTACAGTCACAGATGGAGGGGAAGCAAAACAGAAAAGCACAGAAGGAAACATAAGCTGATGCTCCACACCGTTTAGCTATAAGTAGTTAGGAATTAAATAATATACACACTCCCCTCAAAAGGTGAGCTAGTTTGTATTACCTAGTGGTCAAATTAAAAATTGTGTGTTACACACCTCCCTGAAAATATTCTCCTTCCTTGAGAGGAAGGAAGACAGTATGTAATGAGAAAATGATTGTAGGCAGAAGCATGTCTTGCATAGCATCTACAGACTCTGCTGTTCTCACGTTCTGTACAGACTCTTGTTCAACAGATGTTGAACTATTACAGAAAAAGCGTAACTGTTCCATCAAATGACACTGTATTTTAGAAAAAAGGAAAGCTTCCAACTGTAACTGCAATTTCAGCTAATTTAGCTGCTTTTGCTGAAAAAGTAAAAAACATTTGTACTAACACTTTCCATTACTCCCTACACTATACAGTGATCTTTTTCAATAAGCTTACACTTAACCCAGCATGAATTTTGCCTTTAGTAAGATACGCAGGAGAAACAAGCTTTAGAAATTCAACACTGTGGTTCTCAAAGCACTAATTCTTAGCATCTTTTATATATGTTTTAATTACTTTACTTTTCCAGCATATGTAGTTATTCATATATGAATAGCTATTTCTCTACCCTGTCTACACATAAAATTTCGAAGTACTGATTTCTAGTTACATTCATAAAAGTTAACAAATGCAAGCAAATGACCAAGGTTCAGGATAGCAATCCCCAAACTATGGTCCACAATCCCTAATAAATGGCCCACTAAACCGTAATAAAAAACCAGTAATTACGTTCACAAGAAATTTTAATGATTAATCACGCTTTACTGCTCCAAAAAGTCTGGGAACACCTTTGAAGGAAGTCAACTTGAAAATATCTTCCTCATACTTCACACTGTTGCAAATACATATTCCAACAGAAATACAAACAGGCATGTCATGGGGAAAACAGAGGATTGCCTCTGCTCAAAGAGAAAGCAACCAGATCATGTAAAGACAGAATATAAACATGGAGAAGATATTTAAGGTAGAGGTAACTATACTGAGAGTGGTATAATACAGGGATTTAACATACACAAATGCACTGATTGAGACACAGACTAACTTTTTGTGTGAACTGACAAAAAAATTAAACGGTTTTGGAACTTACAGTGTGAGAGAGGGGAACAAGCTACTGAATGACTGCTAAATATAAAAACTTTAAATGCAGTCAGAATATGCTTGCCTGTGCAATGGTAAGACTGATGTCATTACTGTACACTGATTTCAGAAGGGAAAGAGGTTATTTCTAATGTTCCAAAGGTTACACTGCATTAAGACCTCACTCCCAATCTATTATTTTAAATTGGGCTAAAGAATAGTAATTGAGTGGTACATTAAATTTTCCAGTATTGGAGCAGTTCAAGTTGCCTACTGTAGAGATAGGTACCTCTAAATAAGAATATATAGGCAACTTCAGATTTCAGTTATGCTAGATTTATTTTTCTAAAATATTTCATTACAGACTTGTTAAAATATTAGAATTCTACAAGAGATCACCAAGTACCACAGTTTGGGCAGCAGTCTGTTAGAAACATCCCTTTTTCTATTATTGACTTTTCATAAAGCAAAAATAGCTCACAGAGCAGACCAATGTCTGTAACGGTATTAATTATGAAAGACAAATATCACTATTGTACTTTTCCTAGTCAGGACTACACTTTAAAACCACAATGAAATATATTTAAATATATTTAAACAGTGTGCACTTAAGGACAGTGCTTTACTCTTTCAAGTTTTTTCCCAGTTAAAACGCAATTATTAATGAACTAGTCTTAGAATGTAAAATAAAGCCAATAAGTAAAGCCTAATTTGAAAAATAGTGACAACAGAAGACAGATGAAATTTCTCATGAGGATCTGCCTTTTAACAAGGTAGTTAGCTCCCTATGTAAATACAGTATGCATTAAACACAATTTTGTGCAACTAGAATCAACATCAATTAGAGAATTTTTGAATCAAACCCGGAGTGGAAGCCATTTTAATGAAAAGTGTATGTTGAACTGATGAACCCAATGTTTCTGTGTCACTGGATTCATATGGGGTCAAAATCACACAATATTTTCTGACTTCTTTTTCACTGTTCAAGTCTTCCAGCCGTCAACCATGTAATATCAAGTGCATGATCCTACAGCTGTTGTTTCCAGGCCATTCAAAACAGCAACCAAGAAACAAATCCACTTCTAGACCTTTATTGCCTTTTCCAGTAAGGCCTAAGTAGGGACCTTGAATTGATAAAAATGCAGGAAATAATACTTTCATTGTTCAGCCCTGCTCTGCATTATCCTCAAAGGCAAACAGGACTGTAAATTACTTTGCCTGATGTTTTATTCTGTATGCCCTGAGCAACTGGTTAAGTGCACTTTTTAAGCCTTAGTACCAGAAGGCAGTTTCTACTGCCATTTCAACCCATTACCTGTCTGGAGGAAAATAAATAAATGGTTAAAAAATAAAAAAAATAAAAAATCACCAGCCAGACCCTCTCCCCTCAAAGTAAGACTCTGGTTACTTACAGCAGTCAGTGAAAGATATTATAAAGATTTTACAGATCACTCAAAGCAGCACAATTCAAAACCTGTTGTAGTTATGACAAAACATACTAGGCTAAAAATTGCCAATTCTGGTTACCCACATTTGGCACAAATGACACTCAAATTGCAAATGAGGTCTAATTTTCTGCAACCAGAATAAAATTTACATAGCTAGCAATTATTTTATCTGGAATGAGAAATAGAAAGAAGGATTAAGTTGATGTGAAATGTGAGTGACAGCAAGAAGAAAAGGTACACAAGAAAGAATGGGAGTAAAAACAAGTGTTGGCTTTTTGTCTTCAAATGGTAGATCTTCAAGGACTTCTCCATCATTTGAACGCCTGCACATAAATTTCCTTTAAAAAAGTATCTCCACTGATGACTGCCACCTCTTATATAGTGTACAGGTTTCATTTAAACTGTATTTTATTCAAGCTGAATATTTGTGTCAAGTTCAGTGTACAGTGTCCCTGGACACAATATCCCAAATCCCATGTATTCCTCTCAACTTCTAAAATATTACATAGATATGAAAGCAAGTAAAAAAATATATTAAATTATGAAATTTTTTCATTAAGGCATTACTTACATGAAGGTTTAAAAATAAATTATTGAAGCGTATCCTAGGGAAAATAATGGGGCTAGAATGTGAAACTTGCAGAACTGAAATACATATGAACATCACACCTTGTGATACCTTCCCAACATTGAGCAAAAGCAGAACGTAAAGAAAGCAAGCTGCCTCTGCTGTGAAGCAATAACCAGTATTTATGTAGGAACAGTGCAGAGGAACTTAAGTTTGTTATTGTTGGATGAGCAGCGCCAAAACCCCCCAGCCTAGTTAATAAGAATCCCAACTAAAACCAGTAATTAGTAATTCCTAATTTCTTCCATAGGTGACATGTTTTCCCCCACGTATTAAGCTCTTCAAAGTTACATGCATCTATCTTATTTTTCCTCTAACTTCGCAACTCCTTATCCCATCAAGAAGTGTTCCTCCTCATCTCTAGATCAGAAAACCCTGAATTCCGACTTCTCTCATTCTTACTCATATTCTAGAAGAAACTAGGAAGAAGTCTGTAATGAAAACCAAGGATGTCAGAATTCACCAGCTATCAACAGAAAAAAAACATGTCTTAGCAATACTATAAAAGTCTGGAGCAAAATCACACCAGAACTGTAAGATTCCCATCGCCCAAGAAGAAATCACTACGGGGTACAATGTACCGTCATAATTTTTTTTTCTAAAAATAAAGAGGCTGAAACTAATTTGGAGATTACTGCAGCTTGTTTATATGAGGAAATACAGAAATGTAAAACACCATTGAGACGTTCTTACTCAGAGCTTATTCTTGTTAGGTTGATTTACATCCATTCATTGCTAAAATGAATTAAGATAAATCAAAAGAGGCATCGTTCAAAGGTAAAGAAGTATCTTGTGTTAATCCAGTTTAATCAATGCAGTCTAACCAATCCACTTTAAAATTTAACTCAGATTAAATCTGCAACTATTTGCACTTAAGACAAATTCTGGACCACAGGTGTTTTGAAGGGAAGATTTTCTAAAAGAGTAGACTATATGACACGTATTTGACAAGAGAATATTCTAAAAGCTTTTGAAAAATCCCCACAACATCATCTTTGAAATGTCATCCCTTACAGGCTGGAAAGGCACTCTCATGAATAAAAAAAGGACTAGGTAACAGAAAAGCAAAACCCCAGTTACAATGGAAGGAAATCATCAGATGTCCCACAGTGACCTATAGGGGAAAACATGCTGTACAACAGATTTGCAAGTAACCTAGAAGAGGGCTATCCAGGGAGGAGACAGTCTGCTGACATAAAATTATTCAAGGTAATCTAAACTAAAACAGAGCCTCAACTGTTGAAGACAACTTATTAAAAATGATGCAGAAGTGATGCAGCTGGCCTGAAACATTAGAAATAGGACTTAAAAATTCTACACATACTGATGGACCCCCAACTATTTCTAGGGAATATTTGCAAAGAACTGTAGAATTGTTTAGTCAATGCTCTGCAGAACTCAAAAGGCAGACAGCACCAGGAAAGTGAGATCAAAAAGTACACAGCAAGTAATACTACATCACTGAGTAAAATTTCTCCTTTGCACTCTATTTATTGTGCAAATTTCTGGTGAGCCCACCTCAAAACCCACACAAGTATCAGGCAAGACAAAGAGAAGAGGGAAAGGCTGATGAGAGCTATGGAATATAAGGAGAGATTAGGAGTTTTACATTAGTAAGTGTGATGACGTGGACAGCAAACTCAAGCTTCCAGTCAGCACCTGAGAAATGTACATTGGAGGTGCAACACGATGAACTTGCCCTTACCTTTTAATTTTTCTCCCTTAAAGCACCAGTTTTTGGTGCTCCTGAAGGTAAGACTACTCTATTAAGAGGACTTTTGGACTCAGCCTTCAAGAGGTATCATCCTTCTTTCAACAGCCCTTTCCCACATGCATATTTTTGGAAGTCCTGTCACTCTTAACAATACACATAAAACTAATTAAGCCTACCTCAGGGTGAACACCTAGCACAAACTAGCACTGCTTAGATCTCTGGCCCACTACTTAGCAAGTCACTAAACTGTGAAGCATGATGATGTTATTAATACATTACCAGCCAAAAGTAAACATATTTGATTTAAAAAAAATGGAAGTTTAAAGAGACCAGTTATTCTCTTGTTTAATGTCTTCATAACACCATCAGATATGCATTTCTTAGTTACAACTCTTGCAATGTGTGTAGGAAAGGAGCTGGAATAGAGCTAGACAGAGCTGTACTATGCACAGATCTAGGTACTCAACAAATACCGGACACAAAAAAGATCTCATACATCTTTGTCTGGGCACACCTGTGATAAGTTTAAGGTACAAACAATAACATACAAAAACAAAGGAAGAAATTAAGCACCCTTTTCAGATATGTAAGAAACAATCAATTAAAGGGCAAACTGATATGGATCTAGTCCTAAATGTTACTGTAAATGACAATCACTAGTCTACTAGCTTTCAATTGAACTTCCTAATATTTCCCATAGTTGGTCAGATACATTTAGCTTACTATTCATCCTATCACTTTCTAAATGGCTTCCATAGGTGAAGAAGATGAAAACAAGAATGAGCAAATTTCAGATTGTATGACCTGAAAGAAACATTGCTACAACAGACTTTGAGGCATCTCATCATTGATAATTATTGTCTCAGGCTAACACAAATGAAATTTATAACAATATGAATGAAATAAATGCAGGCACCAACTCAAAAATTTATTCTATTCAGTTACACCAATTTTGTTTAGTTTAGTGCTACATGTTCCTCATTTACCTAAACTAAATCATGACAGAACCACCAAAAAGTTTGTTTTTACCTTATGTGCTTTTCTATTTAATTGTATTTAATTCTGTTCATGCTTTCAGTTGTGTTTTACATAGCATTAAATTAATTTCAACTCTAAGAAACACCAAAGAATTTCTTTGCCCACACTCTTCCAGCCTCCAGTTACTTTCAAGTTCATTCAACACCGTATCATTTGGCTGCTTCTCCTATGTCCAAATGCAAGAGTTCTTTAAAGATAGTGGTATGTTCTTGCATAGAGGAACAGGGTAAGTCCCTCAAGTTTCAACCCCAAATCAAAACTGAGCCCAGAAAAACCTTCCCCAACAGAAGAGGTCAGGGAGAAAAAAAAAAAATCTGTGTAAAATATGTGTGCACAAAAGTGTGTGTGTATGTATGTATATTGTATGTCAATGTAAATAAGGGTCAAGAATCCTTGCTTTGTGTCTCTCTCTTACAGTAGACAAAAATCAAGGCAACTGTGTCATGTCATCTCACAACCACTCTTGCCATATTAAGAACAGTGTTTAAAACACACATGCAGATCTCAGGAATTCCAGTAATGCTTTATTAAATGTTTAAATGTCAAACTCACATCCTCAGTAATTATATAATCCAAATACCACCTTCCTAAATGTGTAAAAATACACTTATCCTTTTCAGAAGTGTCTGAAGGGGTTTGGGGGTGGGCCTAGATGACCTTCAAAGGTCCCTTCCAACCCAAACCATTCTGTGATACAGTGATTCTGTGAAAGAAAGCATCCATGTTCAAATAAAACAGGTGCAAGTTATTTCAGGATAATGATATGGCATTCAAATTATAAATATGAACTTCTTCCAAATTTATTATTTAACCCAAAGTCCTAAACATACTGAGGAAGATAAATTTCTGTAGGTTATTATTAAAAAATTACAGGGAAAAAAGTAAAATAAGATGTACAGCAACTATCCTGGAGAGCCTACAGCATCATTATCACTGCTTCCTTCTTGAATAAGCACCATAATTCAGATTTTGATTCTGATTTTTAGCTTATTCCTGTAACTGCTCTGTTCCACAGACTGTTCTACTACTACTTACCATTTTCTGATACTTTGACCAACCTCATTACTGGAGAACAGGAGTACATCAAAATAGTTCAAGTACTACATGCCTCCCCCCCCCGCCTCCCCTTACTTCACTTGAAAAAGGATTTTCTTTTTTAAAAAATTAATCCCATATCCCTGTATTTAAAACTTGAAGTATTTACTCAGAAGTATTAATTGTAAAAAATAGCTACAAAACTCTTAAGTGTTAAACAGAATATTTAGAAAACAACTATTTTCTCTTATACAATACGTGGAAATAAGATGACAAACTAATTTGGTAAAGTGCCAGAAGATGTATATAATAAGATTATACACAGCTCATGAGATTGTAATTATCAATCAAAATATTGCACAGATTTTCTGGAAACACAGGTGATTGTTGTCAAATAGGTAATACATATTTGACATGCAATTAGCAGCAGTGTCTTATGGCCTCTTTTGGTTCTGGATACGATCAATCCAGTAGAACTGTATTTTCTTTACATCTGTTAAGTAGTCTGACCATCAACTTTTAGCGATCAAAAGACTTATTTGTTTAATCTGTTTAGTGAGTATGAATGGAAAAGACCACATTTCCCTTTTCCTTTAATATTCCGAACTTTGCCAAATTCAACTATGGAAATTAGAAGATTCAATGATTTATAAACTATTTACTTCTCCATCATCAATAAATGTGTAATTATATGAAACTGAACAGTCCTATTTATAGCATCTACAGAAAAATAATTATTGGCAGATTAAAATCTGTCACCTTTAGGGTATGATGCAATAGGTCGCTAATGGTCTTCAGCCCTACACTATAATTTAGGACAGACTACTAAATGTTTTATCAATAACTGGGACTGTGAGGAGAATCTGGCAAGTAAATATTGACATACCTAAATGTCAATTTAACCTAAGGATAGATAATAGGCCATAATGCAAATATTACTTTTAAAAATGCCACGAACTCTTACATACTCAGAAGATAAAAATGTCACTTAAAGAAACACTGCAACACTCACATTGGCATGTCTGGTATCATGGAAAGGTCAGGTGATTTAGGGCTAGGAAAAAAGATTCAGCATAAACTTCTTCAAACCCAAGCCCAGATCAGTAAGACAACAGGCTGAAAATCCTCAAGTTAAGTACTGCTTTGCCCTTATTTATATTTCAGCATACCCAGTCCATATTCTAAACCTGCTGTTCATCTTCGCGCCATGGTACTAGCAATACTCAACGTTTCCAGGGATGTCTTTCAAATAGCTTCCCAGATCTAAGGCACAAAATGATGCCATCTGATAGCTTCTATTTCCTCTTCATTAAGATAATGAAAAATTGTATTTTATGTAAAAAAAAATATTATGTAGTATTTCTCTAATAGATCTATTTCCATTTATGGCCCTAATTCAAAGGAGATGGTGTGATTTTTATCAGTGAACAAGGAAAATAAAAGACACTGTGCACAAATACTCACCGTGATGTTATCCAAGAGTTTGGCCATATGCTTAATAATTTCACCATGGTTTGCTGGCTGTGTTTGCAGCAGTTTCTTAATGACAACAACACTTTCAGCAACTACAATTTCTGTTTTAAACAAAACAAATGATTAGTTTAAAAATCATTTATGCAAATGCAAAAGCAACAAATTATTGATTGTAAAAGATGTTATTAGCTTTCAAAATATGCTTTGTAGAACTGAATTCTGTTTACTTAGTAACAAAGATATAAACCCCTCCAATAAATAATAGAAGTTCAGCTTCCAGAATCAACTTAAAAGCAGCAAAAAGATGACCGAGGAATTTTCTACATGTAAAAATATCATCCTCTTACATACTTTTTTTGAAATTGCCTTTTAGTAATGCTGCACTTTGTATTTTTCATTTTCAAATTGAGGAACAGCATGAAAAAACATCTGCTTTTCATTAAAATTATTATTCATAACTAATTTGCTGTCTGCATTAAAAACACAAACACTTTAATTTTCAAAGAAGTATACAATGCTAGAAGTAACAGGTCATTCATGAACAACAGCAATATCTAAACATCTCTCTTGCACACTTTCACCTTCTAAACAGTATCTCTCAGGTTTGTAACCCAATCTCCAGTACATTCAAATGAAGCTTCTAAATAGCAAGCTGTTGTAAGATTTATGCCAAAGTCATGCATTGGAGTACTTAACTACTGTAACAAGTAACATCCACAGCCTGATCAACTTGTATGAAATGTACAATTTTTGAAGCTAAAAAAGATCACTGGTGCAGAGGTAAGCTTCTATGCAAGAGTAAACATATGCTGTAAGGAAAGACGAAGGAAAGTCAAACACAGCCAAAGCTGAAATCAAAACAAAGACTACTGTAAGAGTTCAACATAATTCTAATTTTCATCTATACTACAAAAAAGGAGTGAACTATTTCTCCTCAACTATTAATACTTAAAAAAAAGAAAAAGCCTAACTACCATTAGTAGACTACCTACTAAAAAAAAAAAGCTAACTAGAAAAAGCCTAGCTACCATTTAAATATCATTAAATATCACACACATACTGATACATTTCAAGAGTTAATCTGACACATAGGCCACTCATCCAGCAATCAAGCAAGCTGAAGTTTCAAAAGAACGGTGTGGGGATAAGAGCTCTAAATTTCTTTTTTGTTTTGTTTTTAGAAAGAAAACTTCTTTATGGAGAAAGGCTTTTCAAAAGCTCCGAGTATGCATCATTATGCCATAAGCCTCTGCAATGCTTAAATTTTAGCTTGCAGCTTTTTGTGTCATCCTTTATTTGACACGGCATCTCACTCATTTTTCCAGGCTATTTTCCAAGGTTAACATGTCTAGTTCACGTATGTCGAGGTCTTCTACAATCCTACAGATCGATTTGATTTAGATTATGTTTTGCCAGATATTAAAACAAGATGGTAATTCTCAAAATTTTAAAAATACAATCTGGAATATTTAGAGTGGGGGACATTGCAAAGACAACCTTGATCATTAGATGTTTTCTGATACTACTCATTCATTAGCAAAATAAAACTGAACCCCAAAAACTGAGTGGACATGAAGTCATTATTAAAAACATTTGTTGAGAATGTAGAACTAACTGACCATGATAAAATGAAGTGCAGTACATGAAGTGTCACCATAGGAACTACTTTAATGCAATCTGTGGGAGCAAATTTAAAGAACTGAACCAAAACTGTAAGCAAGTAAATTAGTATGGTTCCTTTCACAGGAGTCTGGATACCAAAAAAATACAAGCAAAAGCAAAATGATTTTGTATTAGAATAAGGACTGACACAGTCCAGATAAAAAGAGAGGCTCTTTAAAGCCTGCTGTGCACACATGAAGATTCCCAAAAATAAGCTGAAATAAAACATGCATTTAGATCCAAAGACAACACAAACAACCCACCCACAAAAGGGGAAGATAACATTGGCATTCTGAACAGGCAGGAAAAAATCTTAAAACATAACTGCTAGAATTATCAAAGAAAAAGTGCATACAAGGCAACGATAAATGGACACAAGAATTTCAAAACAGAGTACAAATTCTATGATATCTAAAGGGTCACAAAAAGTAAATTGAACTCTTAAAGACTAAATGCCACAGAGAATCTGATCAGGACTGCCTTTACCAATAAAGATGACTACAAGAGGTATCACTAGGATTTTCATGAGTCATAGTAAAAATATTAGTATCATATTCACTGCTAGTTTTCTTCAAACAATTCTGAAGCAATATGGAAATGGCTACTCTGAGTAGGATAATCTCTGAAAACTCTGGAGTTTGATGACTTATCAAAAACCTAAAATATATTCAGTCATATGTTTCATTTTGCCACATAATGATGTATACAAAAAATTAACAACGTAGTGGAGAGTAACAAGTGGGTACTGAATTACAGACTTTTTTTTGTAATTGACAATTTGGCCACATTGTAACAGAAACTGAGAAAAAGACCTTCGTGAGGAGTGTATTATCAGAGAAATTCAGAAGCTGCATTCTGAAACACCACATTTGATCCCATTGATGTTGAGTCAAATTTTCTTCCAGCTACATTAACCGATAATTGCAGAAACTGGAACATGTGACTGAAGATCAGTAATTTATCCAAAAATCTATTGTTTGTATAATCACTGTTTCTAAAAGCAGCAAAACTGCATCAACTGTTTTTGGAAGGAATATACCAACTGAATCCCATAGCAAGGCTGTACAAGTGATTAAGTGCACCCTCACCAGATCTGCAGATGACACCAAGCTGAGTGGTGAGGCTGACACACCAGAGATGAGATGCCATCCAGAGGGACCTGGTCAAGCTTGAGAAGTGGGCCCATGTGAATCTCAGGAGGCTCAACAAGGCCAAATGTAAGGTCCTGTACCTGGGTTAGGGCAAACCCTGGCACCAATACAGGCGGTGGCATGAAGGGATTGAGAGCAGCCCTGAAGAGAAGGACTTGGTACCGGTGGATGAAAAGCTGGATATGAGCCAGCAACCTGCACTTGCAGCCCCAAAAACCAAGCGTATCCCAGGCTGCATCACCAGAAGCGTGGACAGCAGGTTGAGGGAGGTGATTCTGCCCCTCTAATCTGCTCTGGTGAGACCCCCACCTGGAGTACCACGTTCAACTCTTTAGTCCTCAGCACATGAAAGATGTGGACCTGTTGGAGAGAGAGGTTCCAGAGGAAGGACACAAAAATGATCAGAGGGATGGAGCACCTCTCCTATGAGGAAAGGCTGAGGGAGCTGGGGTTGTTCAGCTTGGAGAAGGCTCCAGGGTGAACTTACTGCAGCCTTTCAATACTTCAAGGGGGCTTATAAGAAAGATGGGGACAGCCTTTTTAGTAGGGCTTGTAGTGATAGCACGAGGGGTAATGGTTTTAAACTAAAAGAAGGTAGATATAGATTAGACACTAGGAAGACTTTTTTTTACTGTGAGAGTGGTGAGACAGTGTTAGAGGTTGCCCAGAGAGCTGGTAACCCCATCCCCAGAAACATTCAAGGTCAGATTAGATGGGGCTCTGAGCAACCTGATCTAGTTGAAGATGTCCCTTCTCACTGCAGAGGGGTTGGATTAGATGACCTTTAAAGGTCCCTTTCAACCAAACCGTTTTATAATTTATGATTATTTGGGTTCTTAAAACGTTATCCAAATGGTTAAAACTAAGGCTAAAAGGCAATTATTAGAGCTAAGTATCCAGAAAATATTTAAGTTTCTGCTTTTCAGAACTGTCTGAAGTCTAAGGTAAAATTTTAGCTGATAAATTTTTCCACCCTTATAAGTAACAGAACTCTGACACCACAGTAATACATATAAACTAACACTATGACGAGTTGATTTTCTTCTACCTCATTCTAAGAGTAATTACAATAGATAGGTAGTAGTTACCTGACTTATTAACAGTTCCAGTGATTTTACTACCTGTGTGTTCAAATTTGGATAGACTGAAGGCAAAAAATTTGTTTTAGTTGTATATCCTACAATGTGCTTTACATTCAAGCTGCAACTTTCAACAGAAAATAAGTCACCCATCTGAGAAAAACCCGAAGGATCTCTAGTATATACAGCACAGACACAAAAAAGATTTCCTATAATCTCATCTGTCTCTTACGTCTAAAACAACTTCTATGTCATAGTGGGACCACTGGTCAGTTGAAATTATCAAGACAACTGCTTAAAGGAAATGCATCAGTCAAATGCCAAATGTCACACCAAAGAGACAAAATAACTTTTCATTTTGTACCTCCTTCGGCAGATGAAAAAGGAAAATAATTCTCAGCCCTCAACATGGCCTCCAGAAACAAGGCTCTGGGGAAGTCAATAACTGCCCTTGGAATTTTTTGTATATTTATGAGTGCTTTGTTTAAAGTCAAATTTCCCCTGCTCAAGGAAGCTGGGAGCTGTGGTAAAAAAAAAATAAAAAAATTGAATCACAGAAGCACATGCGAAACTAGAGAGTTCAATGATCAGACACTCAAAAGGGCTCTGTGAAGAGTTATCCCAGCTGGACTCCTGAAGAGATTGTTTTGTGTAATGACACACTACCTTTCAGCACCCAAGTTCCAGAATGATTAATGGCAGCTCCTGTGCCAGATACAGCCAAGATATCTTGGCTGTTGGGTTGTACCTACAGCAAAGGCCTTTCCAGAACAACAGTGTAGAATTACAAGGTGGTTTTGCAACAAGCTTGTTCTTCAGGATCCTATTTTTTTTGGTAGAGTTTAATTTTGCCACCTCTCTTCTGCACTCCAGTGAGTTCTCCATATTAAGAAAAAGTGCAGAGAAAGCAGAGCCAAGTCTGCTTTCAGGGACCTCTGAACCTGCTGGATTTACCCTCTTGGGCTTTACACTACGCAAAGACAGCAGAACTGCTTTCAGGCTTTGAACAACATGGAAGAAGGAGCACGGCAAACAAATTGCACACTTTAAGGGTGAAAGTTGGAGGAAAGCAAGATTAACCAAGACTCTTAAATCTATTCTCCTACACAGGCTAAATCTCTTTTTTTCTCCCTTACTATGCCCCAAACTCTTTTTACGTTTAGTAAGCTGTGACTATCAGTAATTTCCTGCAACCTCAGGAAAGGTACCATGTAAATTATGCCATTCTATTCATTCTTTGAAAGAAGGAATAAAGACACTGCAGCTATGGTAAAGCAATTTGCCAGCTGCCAGGTTTAAAAGATCTTCAATATATCCTTTGCAGTCTTTCAGAACAGTAAGCACAAGACGATAATTTTATTTGCTAGACAACTACTTAGAAACAGTCAAGAAAACTAATCTTGTTGAGACAGACCTCTGTATACATTCACGTGCATGTGTGTGTGTGTGTGTATATGGAATTACTTTAAAGAAAATATTAAATTGAGAAGCTATGGCAAAAAAAAAAATGTTTTCTCCTCTTGGTTCCTTCTTAGCAAAAAGAAGAACACAGACAAGAAAATGGAAAGGATTATTAAGTAAGAAACTCTGTATTCTGAAGTGATAGTTGTATTATTTTATTTAAGACTGAAAAAACATGAGGATTTGTACATGCTGAAAGGACCCTACTGATTAAGAAGATGTTAGTAGAATTAAGCAGAACCAAGAACAAGTTCTAAAGCCTGTATTTTTAATACGGTCATTGCTGAATATAATACAAAAAGGTGCAGTGTGCAGACATGGCCTTGTAACACAACATGGGAAGATATTTTAAACACAGCTGATAACCAGAAAAGCATAAAGCAATGTAAGGTCTGGAACACTAAGAAAGTAAAGTTACATATATTCAAACTATCAAGCTATACACTGAGGTATCGCAGGAATTTCTGATAAAAGGTGAAGTGGGGGAGAAGGACGACTAAATATGAGAAAGCTCTGAGTGTATCAGTGGGTCACAGGATAACTACATGCTGCCAAAGTTATGTCCCTAATAAAGGCCTTCTTAGGATTACCATGAAAAATATGTCCAGTAGATATGGAGAGGAATTAATGCTGCTTTTCAAAGCTTACAGGAGATCTCACCTGTTTTCCATGAACAACTCTTAATTGCTCCAGGCCACCCCAAAACCATGCTTTTCCTCTTTCCTGACATTATTATTTTTAATTATGTCTTTCTTAACTCTATTTCCAATATTTAACCTTACTCATGTAGACTGTACATTGTACAATGATCTTCCAGTTCTGTTATTGACTTATTCTGTGCAATATTCATTGGTAACTGGTAAGAATACACAATACTATCAGGTACTGATCTACAGTGCTGCTATATCCTATTTGACTTTATCTGCTCCTCGTTGTGTTTCTCAGTGACTTTCTGTTTCACTATATAGAAATAACAGAAGGCTAGATTACAAAATCAAGCCAGATTTGGGGCTGTTTAGCCTAAAACTATTTACTGTGTTTTTTCAGTTAGGTATTGATGCACTGAAAAAAATTCCAAGCTTTCAGCACCCTCTACAGGCCACCTGTTTTGATGCAACTAAACATTTAACTGAAACTATTGTCATCTCTGATAATCACAACAGCACACTTTAATAATTACAGCGTTTTAAGAAAAAACAGGTAACCATGTAATTGCAGGCCACAAGGAATTACTTTCACTAACAAAAGAGAAAATAAGTACCAGCGATTGAGAGAGCCTTCTGAAGTGCTTCAAACAAGAAGCCCCAGAAAGCCTATTTTATCCAGTCATGTCAGCTCAATTCCTTTAAAAGTCAACTCACATATACTTTTTAACATGACCTGTCCTGTGTGTTTCTCATTAAGAAAAGGCTTCATGTTATCAAATACTCAGAAAATAGAATATGTAGCTTACCATCCCGGTTGGACAGCAAACACACGAGGCCGTTAAGGCATGTGTCAGTCACTTCGGTGATGTTAGTTGCGCATCTGCCTATAGCCTCAATTGTAGCTGCAGCAAACTGTTTATCTTGGCTTTTCACATACGTCTATGGAAACAGGATTTTTCATTAGTCAATAGAGACTTACTGTATTACCCTCATAAGACAGACATACTGTGTAACAAATTCAATCTAGAAAGCTACATTGTACAGTAGAAGTTCTACCTTTTTCACCTCATTGTCACTTTTGGCAGACATTTTCTTGCCAGCTTTGGTCACCCATGGCCATGCAAACCTCTGATTTGAAGAAAGCTTGGGGCAAGGGGCAATTACCCAAAAACTGCAATTAGTTTGTGTGCAAGGTTGGAGGAGTTGATGAGCTCTCTCTTCAGAAAGGTTTCAGTTCATTTAACCAGAAGCATCTGTGAAACTATGAATAACCTACCTGCCTGAGAACCAGTACCTTTCAGAGAAATCCAGCCAAAGAACTGAAGCAATGAAAACAGATGTCATAAGCAAAGAGGAAAGAAAGAAGGGCAGACACTGTTTCACAATATAGGCAGAACACCTTGCTGACAGACAAACAGACATTGGAGATAATACTATTTCATCAAATTACAGAAATGAGGTTGGAAATAAATGCTAAAATTAAGACCCTATCATCTAGTTGTTTTAAGGATTTTGGAATGATTGAGTTTCTCATAACTTTTTTTTTTTTTTTGGTAGCTGGAAGAAGAGTGAGAAACAAAACATTGAAACCCCTTCTCACATATAAAAAGCTCCACTATCCACTATGATATAAGACAGTTTCATTTCCATTCTGAGAACACTTCATCCTGGAAAAGACTTTTAACTTGAAACATTTAAGACTAAGAATCTAGATGAAACATCCAATAACGGCAATTGGCCAACAGAGAGTTTCATATAAAAAGAATACACTTTTGTACAAACCTGAAATTCTCGAAGCAGAGTTGATATGTTGGCTTCATTTGCTAAATTTGTCAAGATGTCAAGCTACAACAAAAAAAGATATTTTATCAGAACCTAGAATAAAATATTATAAACAGTACCACTTATACACTATACTTTTATTGTATATAAATAAAAGCTAATACTATGAAAAATACCACTTAAAATTCAACAGAGTATACTATATTTTAGTATAAACTGGTAGCAGCATTGCACTCAAGAGGAATATTTTCTTTGCAAGTGCATGCAAGGTTTTCAAAACAGGACTCTACGGTTCAGTGATGGACTTTCTACAAGCTTTAGTGTTGCATTGCATATCAAATGGTTTTGAAATGCTTCTGTCAGCATGGTTTCCAATGTTATACAATAGGCCTTAGCGTTTAAGAATCATGTGACACTGTAAAAAGAAATATCAGAAATCACAACTGCAGCTGGGGAGAACTAAAGTGTCCATTATATTCAAATGAAATGCAATAAAAGACCTTTAAACTCGGGAAAGAAACAGCTGCATTTACAAGACTCCTCAGATCTTAATCAACGTCAACAACATCAGACCCTGAAAGGCCTCTACTTTGATCCTGGTGAGCAAGAAAGAGGACAGTATACAACATTTGGCATATATTGTTAAGATGCTATGCTTCTAGGCTGTTCTAACTTTGAAGAAAGAATTTCAATACAATCTGAATGAGGTAAACTAAAGAAAAAGACAACTCTGCCTCTGTAAAGGGAAATCATGCCTCACAGATCTGTTAGTAGTTTTTAAGTTGGAGGCACACAGGCAAGGACACTTAATTGGTAACAGTCCACCTGTACTTCAGAAGAAATTTGATAAGGCTCTTAAAGATATATCTCTAGCATAGCATATGAAGCAAGTGGATAATGAAAGAGGGAAAGTCAGAGGCCGGGGGGAAGAGACTGCTTTACAGTGCAGGAAGGCTATCAATAGAAGCCCACAAATATCTTGGCTGTTCTTTTACTTTTCAACAGATTCATATATGAACTATGAAAGTAATGAGAGAACAGGTGACAAAGTTTTCAACTGACTCTACAGTTTTCAGAGAAACGAAGACGAAGGCTGATTATGAAAAGCTGTATAAAAACTTCAAGTATTAGGTGACTGGTTGATAAAATGGCAAAAAAAAATCACATGCAAATAAATGCAAAGTAATGTTCATAACTGGGGAAAACCTTAACTTTACAGAAAATAATAGGCTCAGAGCTGACTGCTACTAATTACAACTGAGAATCTGCGATTAAAATCAGTAACTCCATGAAAATATAAGCTCAACGCTAAGCAACAATCAAAAAAGCAAACATTGGGAAAGGAACAGAGGACAAACCAGAAATCTAAACAGTGCAGCAGATGAATTCCAGGGTGCTCCTACATCTTAAATACTGCCATAGGTCTCATCCTCCTGTCTTAAAGAAAGTAAGAAGGAACTACAGGGGTAGGAGGTGGAGAAAAGCACAACATTTTCTTATGTATATAACAGTAGTAGGTTGTCCTATATTTTTCAGCCACCAAGAAAGAACTAAGATAATGAAAGTAAATCTCCCAATTTTTACTTCTTGACCTCTTCACTGTTATATTATCAATTAATATGGGAATTTATCAACTTTCAAGTATTTCAGGAGGGACTTTTCCTGAATAACACTGTCTTACTAGTATTCCCAACAGTTTTCATGATCATTAAATGCGGGAAAGATCTTTTTGCCTCCAACTGCCTCAAGTGTACTTAGATATAATGCTGGACTAATAAAAATATGATGGGTTGGGCATAGCCATCTTGGACCGCACCGTTCTGTACATGTAACAAGGGTGCAATATGGATGTAAAAGAAAAATAAGGAAAAAATTACGTTTCTTTAAAAAAACCTGTATCTTCCAATCCTAAACACAAGTGCCTGTGACAATCCAAAGCAAAACAAGAGGAAAGGCACATAGTAGTATACAATTTTTTAGCTATTGTTTTGTCAAGGATTTCACATCCATTAAAGACTAAGAATAGAGAAAACAAGAAAACAACAGCCTAAAATATGCATTGAGATGTGTCCTTGAGGAAAGCCTAAAGTACCTCTCATGTCAAATTCTGACTTCAAAGGGAATTTGGGACTCTTAACACTATCCCATTTTGTTCAGGGAAACAGATTTAAACTCTTTTAAAGCTAACAGTATCAAAGACTGTGTGATATCATTTCTCTATTTGAGAAGATTCTTCTTCCCATGAAAACAGCCGAATTCCAAATGTCTGAATGGCTGGTTAGATAAGAACAGTAATGCTCTGTATCACTGAAAGGTACCAAAAGCTCTAGGGGAAAACATAACCCATCTGGTACCAACATGGTAACAACAGAACCTTCAGATAGCCTGACAAGCCTGAAAGACACTTGTGGACTTAACTAAAAGCCGCAGCTCTACACTTCTTAGTAAAAAAAAACAAACCCAGGAACAGCACAGAATGGTGCATGTCATATCAGCGCAAACAGATCCTGTTAAACAGATTTGTCCAGCAGTATATAGACAAATACACTTTTAAACTCACCTTCAATGTTTTGATCATTGTTGGATCAGTTGATCTGACATAGAAACTCTTCAGATAAGGTTCAAACATGCCCTGAAAAGCAGAACATATTTAAGTAGCTCACCCATGTTTCATATAAAATGTGATTTAGAAAAAACTAAATAGGGTGTACCTTTCTCTGAATTGACATAGTGGCAATATTTTGCAGAACAATATACTGCACCTCCCTAGAATTTGAAAAGAAAACCAAGAATTATTCTGCAGAACTACAAATACAGAGAATAATGTAACATTGCAAAGAAAGTCCAATTCTATTTTAATCCAAAGTTAGTTACACATTTGACTTGGCACAAACATAGAAGGAAAAAGCTTATTGCCCACTGCTACAAGTGCATCATCTGCTTCACAGGAAGATGCATTATGAAATCAGGCTCTCATTTTTAAAAAGTTCAATACGCAAAAAGAAAAAATCACTGATACCAGTGCAATGGTGCGATGCTTCTTGCAGCCTTGAGTCTTTGTTCAAACCGAAAATTCATTCAAAACATCACCATTCTGGCATCTCCAGAATTAGCTCACAAAACCATTATTATTTTGTCTACCATATTGAAATAAATATTTCAGGATGCCACAGTTGAGAACAAAGCCACATGGGTTTTATCTGTAGTGTGGAAATGACTGCATTAGTTACAAGAACTGCTAATGCCTGTACGTCTAGCAAGATCTGGTATGATTTTTTTGGTCTTAAAAAAATTTCCTAGTCATTCTCAAAAACAGTCAGGATTTCTTGTGACTTAAAGAGTATACACAGGCAGGCATACACATCTATGAAAAAGCAGCATTTTAATATAATAGCCTTTGTCAAGATACAAACAACAGAATTATGTAATATTCTAAACACAAAACCATTAAATATGTTTCGAGGCTATTCTTATCATTAACGTTATTAGTTTAAAAGCCTCAGCAAGAGTGAGCAAAAAGAAATCTGGGTACTAGTCTAAAGCTTTTAAACAACAGAGTTTCTGCCATCAATTGCTTAGAAACTAATTAATAATTTACATGCAATTTTTCTGAACCATAAGTGCTTAAATTCTTTCATGATGCAAATCGCATCCTAATAGAGAAATCATCACATCCATTATTTCCGCTTATTCAAAACTGTCTGCTAACTCTGTGGTAATTACAGCTGTTGCTTACAAAGAAAAGTAATAACAGAGAAGTATTTAATATCTTTTAAACCTATTTTTATGTAATTCTTACATAGGTACATGGAAATAGTCAGCAGCATATGATGAACCAAGATTGGAAATAGCTGTGAAATGCTCTTCCAGGCACTCTCACCCTAACTAGATTATAGTGTATTTGACATTAATTTAAAGGCCATAGGCATATAACTTGAAGGGCAAACAGCAAAAGCTTATTTCAAAGTGGCTCTAATAGCAGAAGTGTTTCACAGAGACTGGCAACAGAGAACACACAAGCCATTCAACATAGGAAAATCACAAGACCAGCACCATTTTAAGTACTAGTTGAGGTACAGGAAAGATGTGACTTCTCTTTTGATGAAATATGAGTGTAAGTAAGCAACATGCAAAAATAATCCTTTCAGCCCATGAGTATGACTTTAGTTCGACACATTACCTGCATATATGCCACACCGCTTTGGGCATTTTACTTATCTTTGTATAAAGAGAATAAGAAGCATACTGTACTATAAAACCAAACACAAAAATATCAGTGATTCACTTTTATCTGAAATAAAAGCATGACCAAGCCCAATTTTACTTCTTTACTAACTTTCACATGACAGAGACATTATCCAAGGGTGAGCTGCAGAAGTTTACAGAGAAAGAGCTCTAACTTCTGTAAATCCAGTCACCATGAAGTCCATCTGAGTTATATTGTCAGACACAACAAAAGTGATTATTTTAAAAGCTTTTGTTTGTTTGACATGACCAACTTTAAAAAACAGATTATTTTCACAGTGAAGTTCAAGGCAAAAATACCATGTTTAGTTAGAAATTAATCTGAAAACATCTTTTAATATTTTGTCTCTTATCACTCCCTTCAAAGCTTTTCACACAGATATATGAAAGTTCAAAATTTCAAAACTGAAGGGAAAAGCCCTACTTTTATGCAGTAAACATTGGCAAATTATGCTAAAACTAGCAAATGCTAAGAAAAAAAAAAAGTATTATCAATCTTATGAAATGTGTAGCCAGTGAAACCTTCACAGGAAAGCAGACAAGGTGACACGGAAGATTATAAAAGTCCAAATTAGGTGACCTGAATGAAACACAAACTTGCTGTTTAAAAACAGTCCAAGGATTAAGGAAAAACAGGGGATTCAGCAGCATCAAGTGGCATTTTAACAAGTATGTTTCATAGCTTCTCTGTCAACAAGAAGTCTTCAATATCAAGTGCAGGACTGAAGACTTCTTTAGTGCTTAGCAAGACAGTAAGGAACTCCAATATAATTAAAATCCCAGTAACTTCCAATAATTTAAAAAATCAAGAAACTAAGCAAACTAGTTAGTACAGCCTCTATTTGTATGCTAACTAGGCAGCTCTGATTCTTCTCAGAATGAAAGTCATAATTAAGAATGAAACACGATACTGAATGATCACTGGATGTAATAATGAAAATGATAGAATTACTTTTAATGATCATCATTTGTTAAGTAATATTAAAGAACAATTTAAAAATGAAACTCTGTACCAGTGCAATAGTTTCATTCTTGTAACTATAGCTAAACAAGTATGTACAAAAAACTTTCACAAAAAAGTAGACATAGCAATGTAAAGAACGGACTTCACCTACCTATTACTACGGAGCAAACGCACCAGTGACTTAGAAACAATACCAGCTTCGGATTTTGGCGCCAAATGCCAGTAAAGCTGCGCAACTGCCATTACCACCTAAAAGAATAACATTCAGACCAGCACATCAACTTCAAATCATCGTATGTATCTATCACATTTGCTTCAGACCTACAGAACTACCAGCTCACTCTTCTTTGGAAAGCCAAGTGCATGCATTTGAAATTAACAAAGCAGATTGAGGGAAAACAAATCAGAAGAAAGATTCTTTCGTTTCTAAAATCAAAGCTAATTAAGTACCTCTCATCCCTCCCAACTTTCATTGTATACTATAATATACAGAAAGACAGAGGAAGAGGGACAAAGAGAAAAAATGTAGGTAATTCAAATTGCAAACATGCTTGTATCGTTTTTAGTAAGTATTGCTAACATGAACTGTACAAGTCAATGCGGAAATATTGTTTAAAACTTCTGTAAGTTTGCGAATTTTGTGCTTTTATTTTTATTAAGTACAGGTTCAATATTACCTATTGTTTAGTTTCCACTTAAAATCTTTCATTCCATTATTCTACTAGCCAATTTAGAAAATGACTGTTACCTTTACTGGCAACTTCTAAAGTCTCAAATCCAACAGAAAGTAAAAACTACAGGGCTGAGTATCAACAATCCAGCTAGCAAAAAAGCAGAAGACTGACATACAAGCAACTTAAAACCCATGATTTTTTTTTTCTTTTCAAGTTTTCTCATAAGTATAAGACAGATTATGAACTTCCTGCTAATGACTAAGTCATGTCACAACTGACCCTACAATAATGTCATGGTAAACTTTCTGTTCTAAAGAAAGCAAATCATAGAAAGGAGACTCCAAGTAAAGCCACTGTTATGACACCTGACTTGGTATCTTAAAACTTAGTACCAGTGAAACCAAAATTATTATTAAACAATAAAAAGCAATTAAAAACATCTGGGAAGAGGAAATAACTGGAAGATTTTTAGCAATAAACTAAAGGGTTCTTTTATTACTGACAAAAATCTAAGGTCAAAGTGAAAGTAAAATTTAATTGCTGATATATTCTGTGAATGGTACAAGAATTGTGTAATAGCAATTCAAAGCAGCATGGTTTCACTTGACAAACTGCACTTAAACATCTCAGTTAACTTCAATGCCGGAAAGTTAAAGATCATAAATGTGAGAATCAATACCATATTTAACAGATATAAAGAAAAATGATTTATGGAACGTGGAGGATAAGCAACTGAACTTGTTCTCAGTGCAGTGCGATGGCAAACGTACTTTGTCTTTGCGTGAAATGAGGAAATACCATATAGACATTGAACAGTAATTTTAGCAAAAGGCTGTGCTGTAACACAACTATTACTGTAAAACTGTTTTCAATTTATTTCAAAAATATTCTGGCAGATTATAAGTGGTTTTGAAAAGAGTTAGATATTAATCAGAATCTAGAAATACATTCCAGGTGAGAAACAAGAACCTCATCTGTTTAGCTTATCAAGGACTGGTTGGGAGGTGACTAACCATGGTGCAATAACTTTTTTTGCAATGATATGAATACTCATTATCACTGGAATTCTTTTCCCAAAGACACCTAAACTTGATTAACAAGACAAACTGAGATAAGAAATAAAGTTCTGTGATCTGAGTAACATCACAATGATTCACCATCAGCATGCTTTTTTCTAATTCTAAAAATTTACCTGTATCCTGAAATCTCAGGGAAATAGCGCAGAGCATGTTATACTCATGATGTCATATCTAGCCTAGAACCCTCTAAGGCATCAACACTAAGAATCTTGTTTGGATGGACAACGAATTTATGCATGCAACTGTCTATTTTTGACATGTGAGACTCAAAGGAAAACACAACTTTGTGAACCAGTAACAACTATGATTTCCTTTGTGAATTTCTACCACCAAAACTGGCAGTTTGTGCCATCCTAGTTGCTGAGAACTTCAGCATTAAAAACTAGCTATGCTATAGTTATCACATGCTATAGCAGTTTGATTCAAATGTTCTTGTGTTTTCTCTAGTATTTTGTTCATCCTTAATATTTGGAGCATATATCACACTCGGTTCAGGTGTTTTACTTAGAAGCTAAGCAGATTTCAAAAAAGAACCACTGTACTTCTCCTATAAAAGTGGTGATAATGCTCTGTAGTACTTAAAAGAGGTGCAGATCTTACTTCTCAAACTTTGAAATTTTCTAGAAGCAAAGATATTTAATAGTTTAACATTTTAATAAAAAAGGAATGTCATACAGCAGCATTTCGGCTTTGAAGCAAGGGTTTTGTATTTCGTAACAGCAGCCTGTGATCTGGGTCCATAGTATAGGTGTTTTTCACTTTCTGAACCTTTTCTTTCTGTTCTTCATCAGATTGATAGAAATTATTTTCATTGTATTCTTCCACCACCTCATCATCCTAGCAAAAGACAAAATGACAGAAACATATAAAATATTTGAATCAACCAGTTTTATTCATTAAGGAAGTAACATACAACACCACAATTTCCTGCAAGATCTATACATGGTTTTAAAAGTAGCTATTGGCTCTTCTACCCCAGTTTGCTCAAAGCAGTAAACATACTGACACAAAAAATAGCTTATCAATATATTCAACATTTCCTTAGAAATGAGATGAACTTCTAAATTAAATGTCTTCATTATTCTATGAACTAGATTAGGTATGAAAATTGGTCCTTTTTTGGACTTGAAGCCTATGATCCAAAACTTACATCTCTGAAGACAGCCAGTTGTTTAAAATTCCCTCTTTTTTAAAAACTTGATACAAATCATGTGCATTCCTCCCTCTCTAGCAATATATAAACTATCTGTGAAAATACCAAATCTCAAAAGAAGGGACAAGCTTTTTCCTTAATAAATCAGATGGGAAAAACGTTATGTATCCTGAGCTTGGCCTTCTCTGATAATACAAATCCTTCAGTTATATTTAAATAAAGTTATGAGTTATCAGCATAACGTCACTTTAAAAACCAACACAACACATGGGAAGAATTCATTACAAGTTTGAGATATTAGTATATTAGACCTCTCTTCTACTGCAGAAGACTAAATAAAAGAATATAAAGGAATATATCTGATTATAGAAACATGATAAAACAAATTTATGATTTTGATGTAGATAAAAATTATAGTGTTCCATTATGCTTATATTTAATTAGCATTAACAAGCCCACAAACATAAAGATAAATAAGATAGAAACCATCAGGATTAGATCAAAACAGAATGTCAGATCCCATAAACTGTGATCTGGATTACCAATACTGAGACTACTCAACATTAAATTTTTTTTTAAAAAAAATCAGCTACTGACTTCTGCAACTTGTTATATCCAAGTGTGTGTCCTTGCTCTCCTAAATTCTTCCATCTTGCTTTGTTACCAGACCATCCAACTAAGACAAAGAACATTACTGTGGCTAGCTGGGGTTATTCACAACGGACTGGCTGGCCACAAACATCAACTGTACCAATAGCTCTGCTTGTCTGTCTCTCAAGTCCCTGTCCAACAATTTTAAGCAATATCCAACTCAACACAGCAGTTTTAACAGGATTAAGTCATACACCCAATTGCTGATTTTTTAAAAGACATAATTATTTCTGAGACAAATGTATCTTTAATTCTAGCTGGCACTAGCAAAGAAATCAAAAGTGAATGGAAGAATAGCTAGAAATGAAAATAAAGACTGATTTAATAGGTCTTCAGAAAACTAGGCAAGGGTAACCAAACCTTTGTTGCATGCCTTAGTTGAAACTCACGTGTAGTAAAACAGCAACCCCATAAAAGTGTCTTCAGTGGAGGCAGGTGGGCAGGGGGAGAGAGGGTAGATGTGACAATAAATCAAACACATCATTTATTCTGTTTAGTACAATTTGAAATGACACAAAACCCCCTTCCCTTCACATTTCTTCTCATTTTTATTACTTGATGCCAACAGTGCTCTCAGTGTCCCACAGAATCCCTAGCAAGCTCTTAAGATTTCTTACATAGCATCAACCAAAGTCATTTAGTATGTTTACTTCTCTGTCTACACAACTTCTTAGCAGTCACCCTTTTAAACTAAAAACTCAGTACGCTAAATTGAGAGTACCAGTAATGGAATTTCTCCCATTGTCTACAGGACAGGAAACTCAAAAAACAAAATTCCTGATCCCAGTGCATCTCAACCATACACTGAAGAAGCTTCCTCTAACAGGAAGAGGAGAATTCAGTCTTCATTGATTCAGTCTTCAGTGTCCCTGCCTTGACTGCTAACAGGCATGCACATCATTACTATTGAACTCAACAGGAATAGAGTTAGAAATTGCATCTAACTCATTAATCACTGTTGTAAAAAAACAAACAGCTTGAGCTCTCACATTTCTTCCCCCCCCACCCCCCCCAAAAAAATGCTGGTTACAAATATATTTGGAGCAGAGTTCCAAATAATTATAAAGCAACTTATGCCTCTTATGAAAATATTTTTAATTTAGATCCCATTAGAGTCTTTATATTGAATCACTTTCTTCACACCCCCACAGCAGAAGTATTAATGTGGTCTTTTCTCATGTATTTTACTGCAATCTCGGAATATTATTCTTCTCTCAATTCTGTTGAGATCTGGTATGCAATAATTATTTTCCAGACAAAGGATGATGATGACACAAAGGGAAATCAGTTTAATGAACTGAAATTCATTAAAATCAAGTTGATGAAGTTCTAATTAGTCAGAATTTGTACTCACAAGGACCTTACTAAGACAAAGAGAATATATAATACTGCAAGACTTGCACATTACCATGGAAAAGAAAAGTAAATTATGTAAGAGTCAGAATATTGAAAGATAAGAACCTGCAGGCTTCTCTGTATGCAAGAATCATGGAATTCCTAAATTCTAAAGAATTTTAAATTCTATTAATCATCCCAGACATGGAAAGCAGTTAGCAGGAAATGTGAAAAAATTCTGCCACTTTCAACCACTAAAGCCTCAACCTGAACTGCTGACTATCCTCACTGCCAAAAAGAGACAACTGTACATTTAAAAACACAGAATCATTTAAGTTGGAAAAGATTCCTAAGATCATCAAGTCCAACCTTTTACCTAACACTGCCAAGTCCATCACTAAACCATATCTGTACATGCCACGTCTGTAAGTCCTTTAAATACCTCCAGGGATGTTGACTCAAACACTTCCCTGGGCAGCCTGTTCCATTGCTTCACCACCCCCTTGGTCAAGAAAATTATTCTAATACCAACTCTAAACCTCCCCTGGCATAATTTGAAGCTATTTCCTCTCATCCTATCACTTGACACCCACCTCATTACAATCTCCTCTCAGGCAGCTGCAGAGAGCAGTAAGGTCCCCCCTGAGCCTCCTCCTCTCCAGGCTGAACAGCCCCAGTTCCCTCAGCTGCTCCTCACAAGCCTTCTGCTCCAGACCCTTCCCCAGCCCCGTGGCCCTTCCCTGGACACGCTGCAGCCCCTCTACGTCCCTCCTGCAGTGAGGGGCCCAAACCTGAACACAGGGTTCGAGGTGCAGCCTCACCAGTGCCCAGTGCAGGGGGACAGTCCCTTCCCTTGCCCTGCTGGCCACACTGCTCCTGACACAAGCCAGGGTGCTGCTGGCCTCCTTGGCCACCTGGGCACACTGCTGGCTCATGCCCAGCCGGCTGCCGATCAGCACCCCCAGGCCCTTTCCCACCAGGCCCTTTCCAGCCGCTCTGCCCCAGCCTGTAGCGCTGTGTGGGGCTGGTGTGACCCAGGTGCAGGACCCGGCACGGAGCCTTCTTGAACCTCATCCAGCTGGCCTCGGCCCATCGGTCCGGCATGTCCAGACCCCTCTGCAGAGCCTCCTGCCCTCCCGCAGAGCAACGCTGCTGCCCAGCTTGGTGCCATCTGCAAGCTTACTGAGGGTGCACTCGATCCCCTCGTCCAGCTCATTTGATAAAGGTATTAATCAGGACTAGCCCCAGTACTGAGCCCTGTGGAACACCACTTGTAACCAGCCACCACCTAAATTTAACTTCATTCGCTGTCACTCTTTGGGCTTGGCCATCAGCCAGTTTTTTTACCCAGCACAGAGTACTTCCATCCAAGCCATGAACAGCCTGTTTCTCCAGGAGAATGGTGTGAGAAACCATTCATGTGTCAAAGACTTTACTAAAGTCTAGGTAGACAATAAGCACAGCCTTTCCCTCATCCACCAAGTGGGTCATCTCATCACAGAAGGAGATCAGGTTGGTCATGCAACCAGAACAGCATGCCCTTTATACCAGGTCTACATCTTGGAATCCAACCAGGAAAGAAAGTATGAATGGGGTATAATGGAGAAAGCAGTACTGCAAACACTAGTAATTCTACTGCCGGCACAGAACTGTAAATAAGACTCTTGCCTTTGGAAGATGGAAGTCTTCCTCTTTTAACTATTAATTCTGAATCAACAACTGCCAGCTTCCAAAGATAATTTCCTGCATTTATTCTCCAGTCTTCAGTACCTGTATTGCACCTATGTTAAGGTGTGGGAGATGCTTCTTCACACATCCTTGAAGAAATGCCAGATAATGGTGGCACTCACATTTTACTTTCCCAGATTTCGAACTAGAGCTCAAACTGATGACAATTAGTACATAATAACAGCTCTATCAGAAAAAAAACCCCAGTACTCTCATCCTTTTTGACAGGGGAGAGACAGCGTGACAGTTCAGGGAATAGATTCAAATGTTCCCATGGTTTCTCTTGTCCTTTCAATCACCCTGGATGCAGTTTCATAGTTGATTTAAGACTAATCATGCCATTCAAAGTTTGTTATTTTGTTTGGTTTTTAAAAGCACAATTTATTTTCACCAGGATCAGTAGAATGATCTGGCTCACTTTGTGGTCATAGGATCACTAGAACTGCTAACATTTTCAAAAGCAGTAGGTGGTAAAGGGAGGAGGACAAAACAGAGGCATTGCTTTTCAGTGACAGTCTTTAGTTAAACTGCATTAAGTACACTTAACAGTTTGCAGTAGCACATGATTTAATTGTGTAGTTAATAGCTTTTCTAAATTGCAAAATCACTAAGAAGTTCAGAATCCTGGGAGAAGGAAATGATTAAAAACTGAGACCACTAACATTCCAGGCTAGGAACTGCAAATGGACTCTGTGTATTCCCCACCTGTTTATTTAATCCAGTAGAGAAGTGAGTACTTTAGTGTGAAAACATGTGTAATTCTTTTTGAAGTTATTCCAGACATACAGAGAAAAGTGAGTATTTTAGTATGAAAGAACATGTATAATTCTTTTTTACGTTATTCCAGATATAGTTTAGGGCCATCTTCATAAAGTATTAACAGCTTAAATGAAGAAACTGCCAGATAACAAGTTCCATTAGCCTGTTTTTAAAGTCACTAAGTAAATGAGCTAACATTTAACTGAGATCTTGCTTGAAATTACGTTTAATATGGCACTAAAGTTGAGAATGTGCCTTCCATTCAGGGTAAAGCATATTATGTGAATGCTACAATTACCTCTAAACAGAGCTTCACACATCCACAAACTCAAAGTAAAACTTCCCTGAAATCCAAAGCATGAACATACACTATTTGCCCACTCTACCAGCCTTAACTCCGTCTTCTATTCAAAAGTTTGTATTCCTAGATTAGGTATAACTGATTTTAAAGTTACAGAATTCAGTTTCTCTCCTCAGATGCATGAGGAAATACAATCATAGCTTTTTTGATTCCTGCAGCAGAATCTTTGGCATATGATTTCAGCCATCTTCCAGAGCCTATACTAATGTTTCTAAGAACTGCTCTCAAAAGAGTCTTGGATAAGCTAAGTTTTGAACTTAAAAGAGTTTTGGGACTATTCACTAGTCAGTTAATCTGACTGCAATACCAAACCACGTTAGCCAACCAAGATCAGCAGTCCACTTGCTATATCATGAACAGTATCCTTGAAAAAGGGAAATGGTAGAAAATGCACAGAACAGTTTCCTACTTCAAAAGATTAATGATGTATCCAAGAAAGATCTTAAATCTTGATCTTGTGTGTGAAGGTGCCTACCTAAATCCTTCCATGTGCTTCACAGATGGATTTCAGAACACTAGAATAGACCTATCTTTGGTCTATCAGACCAAACCAAAAATTATCCTCAAGACTGTTCAAAAGGGCAAGAAGATGAGAACTGACAAGTTTCTGACAGATGAACAGACCTCAATCAATCACACTTGTTAATAACTACACACTGGCAGAAGTATCCATCCTGTCCACAACAGGAGGTCCATGAATAAGATACAGGTATGTCAGCAGAGGTAAAGCTTGGCATGAAGACCTGCTAGTGGTCTGAAAAAAGCACAATCTCACATGGCAAAAATATTTGAGAAATTAAAGTGTAACTGATATACTCCACAGCCTGGCTGGAGAAAGGCCTTAGAAAGCAGAAAATCAAGTTTGCCACAGAGATCTTCAGGTACTAACTGAATTAGGACCAGTTAAAATTTCTGTCTTAATAAGTCAAAAGGAGTTGAAGACCCAAAGAATAAAGCAATCTGATCACCCACCCCATAAATAATGGCTCCCTTTCAAGTACTAACCAGCCATCCAAGTATACCCACACTTTCTTAGGTAGGCTGCCATTATAACCAGTTGTGTGATAAAGACTTATGCTACTGTAAACGGACCAATGGGATCTAATAATGACCCGATGGCCATGTGAAAGTAGGGGAATATTTCAAGTGCCTGTGTATAAGTATTTAGTGCCATTTTATACTCCCTCAAGTATGACAAATGCCTCCATGGGTCTGGCAGATCCTGAAGGTATGGAGCTTACAGGAGATCTTTAACAACTGAAGACTAACCAGGGCATCTTGTGCCATTTAGAACACTAGACACATAGATAAATGAATCATATCCCAGTTTCCCTAAAGCTTAAACACTTCAGACACTTCCCCTGCTGTAGGAAAAAATTAATGAAGCAAATCATCAAACTTTTCCTATTTAAAAATAACTATTGAATCTTTTGTTGCTATGTGAAAGAAATTAAGTTTCCAGCACTTAAACTCTTGCCAATGTTCTTGTGTGCAGAGTCATTGGAAAGCAACAGGCTGAGGTTTACAACATAGGTGAGAAAATCTGGGTCACAGTACCAGAATTCCTGTTACAGTAATGGTTACAAACTGTAGCTATGCCTCAATGAACAGAAAGCAAGAGGTGAGTTTGCTGTCACCAGACCCGAATAGTGTGTTCTGTGTTGTCACAGACACAATGCATTTACAACTTTTCAGTCACAAAGTCACAAAGAACGAGTATTTTAGAAAATTAATTTCTCTCTTCCACCACACATAAAATATAAAGATTCTGGTAATGAAATAGTGGTCTGGGATATGAGATGTATTCTACCAGGAAAGAAATTGTAAGGAGGCTTCCTGAAGAACTGTGCAGTTATAGGACCAGGAGGCATATGCCTATTACTGCCTTCTAAATTAAGTTAAAATAGACAGAACAGTTTCAGTCTAAAAGTCAAATACAAAATGTAATGATAGTGTGATCTATAAATAATAATATGTAGCCTATATTATTTATATAAAATTCACACAAAATTATCACACTACCAACATTCTGTCACTTCAACAAGGATCAGACCTGCTGCTCCTACACAAATCAAAAAAGACTCACAATGTAATGAAGAACCAATAAAGACTGCAAGATCATCATGATATTACTATAATGTTTTTTAATAATATACTTTTTACTTCAATTATAACCACAGCCTATTCATTGTCACTGGGATAAGAAGGTAAGAAAAAGAAAACCTGAGGTTCTGCTTGGATTTGTAGAACTATGCAGGTCCAAAGCCACTGAAAGAGACTGGGACTCCTACAGTGCCCTCTTCCAAAGATCATTTTTTACATTACAACCTTATTCAAATGAGTCTGCTGGACTTATACTGAAAATGTAATATATTAATACAGTTATAGAAAAGATATTATATTATTACATAATTCCAATAAATTACAATGGAAACTGGTACTTCAGTTTTAAGTTTTAGATAAAAGCTATCATGTCTTGGTCAAATGAGATTTCATGGTTCCTTGCACACAATTATATTTGTGGGGGTTTAAAGTTTATTTATCTAAACAGATAAACATGCTTTCACCTAATAGAAATTGAAGTGAATATTAATGGAAATGGTGGTCGTGATAAACTGAAGAAATTTTTGTGTCACACTGTGAATTAGTTTTTCTGATTCTACCCCCCACTCTATAACCCTCTTACTGGGCTAACAGTCACATGACATTGAAAACCAATCTATTTTTCAAATGTAAGCATCTACCAGGAAATGATATAACCTGAGAAAGGGTTTACAATGTGAGTGTCATTGAAATTTCTTATCAGACTTTCTATAATTCCATGGCCAATACAGTCTCAAACATCTATTAATACAAAAGGCCAAGAGACACATGAAAGAGGCAGATTGAAAATCCGTGACCTAAAAATGCCACAAAATAGTAAGATAGGAAGTTTTCTTTGAAAACTCCTCCCTTTTCTGCCTTCACTGTGTTCATACAAGTAGACACTTACCAATTTTAAAGAGTATTGACCAAACCCAGGGCATTTTCACACAAGAGGTATCACACTCACGAATAATTACTTTCCCACAGATTTCATCTTACTGGGACACAGAACTTCTGAGACATTTTTGAGCTCAATTAATCCCTGTGCTAAAAAGGCTTTGAATTTTCTTCTGTCACCAGGTTGTTTCAAAGAGGTCCAACAGTTAAGGGAAGGGAGGAGTGCAGGACAAGGCCTCAATGACAAGAGTCCAAGTACTGTTAGCCTGATGAACAGAGACTTGTTAGAACTTGTAGGGCACAAGCCCTGGGAACAAAGGAGCAAGCTAACTGCAGACCCTTGAGCTGTTGCAGTTGAGATGGCAACCAGATGGACAAAGAGGAACAAACAGCCAGATAAGAGAACGGATAGTGCCGATAAGGAACTTTATTAATTAAGAAAGCCACGTAGGAAGAAACCCCCTAATCTTAGAATAGAAATTGTTGCTATGACAAGGTAAACTAATCAGTTCCTATTGCTTTAACGGTGTGCCTTAAATGTCAACCAATCAGTGTTTTTTATGTTTAAGATTTAACCAATCAGTGTGTAATATGTAGAAGATAGAAATGTATATAATTGTAAGAAAATCACTAATAAAGGGACAACTTGCTTGCATCAAGCTGCGTCCCGTCTCTTCATTCACTGCAGAGGAGTACTGCTTTTAGAGCTGCATTTCTTAAGACCTCAAGACTGTGGCAAAGGTCTCACGTTCTGAAGTTGTACAGTTCCACGACTTAAAATTATCTGGAGTTTAGTATCATCCAAACCCAGGTGATCAAGACAGTTAGCACTACCAGTAAGAAATGACTGCATCAGCATGTGGCAATAGTTCACAGGTGCAAGAAATAATATTAAAATTAGGTGAGATTATCAACAGTACTTATTCTTTAGCTTTAAAACACTAGCTTTAGTCTCAGTTTCATTCCAACACACAAGAAAGGCATTGCACAAAATCCTCCAGTATCTTCTTGGTATTCCCAGCAGTTTTACTGACTGATGTTGTAACATCCCTGTAAACAGCTATCTTCAGGCAACTTTGAGGCATTATTCTGTAAAAGGATTAGTCTTCCAAGTCAGCTTATATTGTGGTATCAATAGCAACTGGAATTGCATGTGCCATACTCACCAAAACATTTTCGCATTTATTTAGAAAAGCTAAATTTTAATGGGGCTAAGCAACCCACAATAAAATTCTACTAGTATGGGGAGATTTTATACACAATTCAAAAAAATTTTCTATATAAAAAGCTTCCAATTTGTAAATATAGCAAGCTTGATACCTCAGCTACACAAAGGTACTAAGACATCTATTCAAGCTTGAGAATCAGACTGTCAAGTGAAATTTAACATCAAGGCACTTTGAGTTGCAGCATTGTTCTTAGTTTTACTGTCTGGCATACATAAAAGCTACATGATAAACAATAAATAGATCAAGCTTCATTTGTAGTTTACTATATTTTTTTCTTGTCATATACATTAAGACTATATCCCTGCACAGTCTGATTTAAACAATACCCTCTATAATCCCAGTGCAGATGTGCATGTTTATTTCATTCTTAAAAAAAACAACAAAAAAACCCCAAACCACAAAATTTTTCCCATATAGTATGGTATGTAAACTCATTTATTACATGAAAAACTCTTCAAATACTGTTCAATCCAGCCTCACAGTGGCCCTTAAAAACTCACTTAACTATTCATAACAATTTTGAATACAAACTCAAAAATGTAATGATTTAAAAAAGTGAAAAACTAAAAATTAAAATTCCCAAAATGTTCTTCAGAAAGTCTGTAGTCATCAAAGTTTTATCCTACAGTTCTGAGAAAAGAACAGTGCACAGGTGGAAGTATGGGTTTGAGGACCACTGCACATTAAATTATTCCCAATATATCACAATTACAGGAACATCTGTACTAAGTAACTTCATACCAAACCAATATGAAAACTCAAGAAGTGTTCAAAAGCTTTCTCATTTCTACAAGCAGCAGCAGCTAAGTCTAGGACTGCTGGCTAAAAATAGGGACTAAGAGTTAAATATGCTCCAGTAATTAACATCTTTCTGCAACAACCTCGAATTCCCAATTATTGTTGTTACAAAGTCTCATGATACTTACAGCCAGAATTGAAACAATCAATTATGATTTTTAGATCACTTTCATTTATTCAAAACAGTTCCACTCTCCTCAAAATCAAAGTGAGGCACAAAATAGCTTTCTCTTACCACAACAAACACACTCATTTCAACAGTGTGTGGAAAAAGTATGATAATGAGAGTGCAAAGACAGATTTGCAAAGCAAAGAACAGAAAAAACATTTAGAGCACAAGAGAGGAAGATGAGAAAGTACAAGGAAGAATGAGAAGGGATAAAATAACATTGCAAAAAAATATAGAGAAGGAGCAAAGATGAAGAGATAAAGGGAAAAGACATCATCTGCTTCTGGCTAAAAGTTCCCCTTTTTTACACCCTCCAAGTCCAAAAATTAAAGCGGAATTTGGAACTTCTATTTGTAAGTTTGGTTAAATGCTTGAGCAGTTTCTAGACTTTTTATGATAGTTAAGGTTTAATCTCAGTTTAGATTTCATCTCAGTTTAAGTATCTGAAGAGGCAGAATAAGCCATTCCATCAAGACAGCAAGCATTTATGAACCAACTGTCGAGCAACAGTATCCTTCCATAGGGTTGCATAATAAGTGAATTATAAAGAAAAGCAGGTAATTGTTAGTTACTTTGGGGCTGTAACCAAGAAAAGGGTACTACATGCTCTAGAAGTAGTAGTTACCACCTGTCATGGATTATAAACAAGGTATGGAAGAACAAGAATCTTAAGAGAGATTCAGCCTGTACAGAACTGTAATGGTTCACAAAGCACCTCCTTTTCCAGTGTTTCTCATATACTCTCTAGTTACACCAAATCATGTCTACTTACTCCTTAAAGTGACTCCATTCTCTCTGGAAAAAACATAGGTGATTTTATAAGTAAAGTCAAAGGACAAAGGGATCTTTGCCATTTCCCACACATGCAAACACACTCACATCTTTATTTTTGATTTTTCTTTATGTAGCTCTAGGATTCTTTACAGTTACTAAAATGTTTATCCAATATTTAAACCACATTTGGACTACAGCCCTAGCTCTAGATGTTAGTTAGAAGCCTCAGGTTTTCAAGACACAAAATTACTTGAGATCTTCGAAGAATGTTAACTGTACCTAGACTGGCAGGCTGGAAGACGAAAGTCTGTCATCCTCACCAGAAAGTCTGCCCTACTAATCTAAACACAACCTATGAACATTAAACCCTGTATCGCAGGATTTTTTCCCTTCTTCCCGGTGCAAAAGTAGGCAAAGGAGCTGAAAGCACCTTAAACCATCTGTTGATTTGCTTCAGTGATATTCTCAGACCAACAACTGGTAGTATACTTATACTGATAGTGAAAACCATGATGAAAAAGCATGTGTTGCTACCATTCAGGACTAAGTTACCCCCAGCTTTCTTGTCTGGCATTTTTCCAAACACAAACTGGAAAAAGCTTGTGGATATACTATCAAAGAGATGGATGATCCATGACAATTTGAAATTTTTTATATTTACTCTTCCCTGTGGTCCTCTAGGTACATGCCATAACCAATCAAGAATTCTACCTGATATTACAAACAGAAGAAGTGTACAGGCTCAGAATCAGGAGACTAAAACTTCCGCAGAGCAGGGGTCTGATCTCATATAGGTCTTCCTCAAACATAGGAAAAATAAAGGTTTGCTTTTGCAAAGAGAAGCTAAGGAATTATAATTATCCAGAGAAAATCTTAGTAGAAAAATGAAAAAAGCCATACAAGTTACTAGACGGGGAACAATATCCCACAGACAGATGCCCAGAACAGAATTTATGAATACTTTGGCATCCAGAAGGGCCTTGAAGTATTCTAAGAACATTAATTTCATAGTGCTCACACAATTTTCTATGAGTAAATATAATTGCAATGGCCAAAATCAAAGCTAGAAATTTTGGTAGCTCATGGGCTGGTGGGGGTCTGGTACATCTGATATATAAATTAGAAATTACTAGCAGTTAAACAGTAGATATTTAGACTTCTACAAAAATATTTCAGTGTTTCCCTCCAAGTAACTTTCATCTCTGTAAATCACTAGACAGAAATAAAAAGCAATTTTAACAATCTATTTGCAAGAGATGACTAGAATGCCTCTTATCCTATGTATAAATAATAATAAATTCCTCATCCCGAGTCAAAAAGGCAAGACTACAGCATTACATGGCATATACAGAAACAGTCAAATTTATGGGAAAATCAGGGGTTGTTTTCATAATTTGAGTGGATATAGATGTCCTAGAGAACTTGCCTACACAGATTCTACACAGTGCTGCTATTCCACTGCAGGTCTGTCATGGGACAAACTGAAACCACAGCAATATACTTCGCTGCAAAGATAAATGGGATTTTTATCTGCAGACTGTACTTCTTTTTTTCCAGCAGTAAGTGCTTGGCAGCCACAAAGCAAGCCAAATCAGTAAATTCATGTGGCTCAAATTTAATTCTCCCTGTCCTTTCAGTTATTCTTCTGCTAGATCAATTCCTTTACCCCGTTTGCCCTAGAAGCACTACCCCTAACACAAAGGAAGAGAGGGAGAAGATGGAGGGAATGTAAAAAGACAGTAATGCTCCCTTTCTGTGACAGAAGAGACTATTATACAGTGGTCATTAAAATAATCTCAATTATATTCATAGTGACCAGAAATTTTTATTCAGAATTTCGAGTAATCGACTTTCCACAATCAACTTGAAGCCATTTTTTGTCTGAATCTATGCTCTAAGTTATTCTCACCTTATTAAGTAGTAACAGTAAGGAAAAATAAAAATGGTATTACAGTAAAATAGCTGTCCAGTCCATTTCAGGCCCCAGATGCTTTACCAAATATCTTCAAGTAACTGAATTTATATTAAACATGAACACCTCCTTATGCCTATCTAAAAGAACACAGCCAGATACTATTGTACTCTGACAAAAAGGGAAACAGTAACTAAATCCAAAATCCTCCAATTCAGATGAAGGATTCTGAAGGGTACACTAAGAATGGAAGTAGTAAATAGTTTAACACATAACTTCACTGTACACTGTTTTCCACTGTTTTCTTTAAATTTATTTTTGCTTTATCAGCCAAATTGGGCTCAAATAAATCTACCCATCTATGTAGTTTCACACTTGCATCTGGAGAGGACAGCTGAATGGAAGTTGAAAATAAGATGACTGCTTTTGATCTCTGGGGAAGAAAGTTTTCTGGCCTCATAAATCTTTTGGGAAGGGGGGGGGGGGGGGCGGGGGGGAGGGAAAGGAAATCAGCAATCAGCAAAACTGTTACCTGGTAGAACCACACAGCACAAATACTTATAATGAAACTACAGTAAGGTCTACAATGTACTAACACATAACATATATTGATTTATTATATCCTAAAAAAACTGAATGCAATTCACAGTATTTTTAAATGTGTTCAACTGTCTATGTCTCCTTACTGATCATATTGCAGGAGAGCATGATAAAACTTCTAAATCCTCTATCAAAAGGCTGAGAACAGAAGAGAAATGTGTATTCAGGCTGATAGCTTCCTGTTAAATAGGTAAATTACTTAAAGTGATAAAAATGAAACAAGCTAAAGTACTTTAAAAAGATTCTGTACGTAAATCATTCATTTAATAATGAATCAACCTGAATACACCTTTCCCTTCTTCTGTTCGCCTTCTCAGTATAGGCTTCACAAGTTTTATTATACTCTCCTGCAATAAACCAGCAGAACTGATTCAGAGTACTCGTCACTGAGTTAACAGCTCTACAAAAGTTAAGGGTCTACAGTATTCCCTGTATGCTGTGCTTGAAGCTTTACCATTCACAATTACAGTTCACTCAATGCTCACTCCAACATGGGGAATGAAAAAATAAGTATTTAGAGCACTATCAGACACTGCTTAGACATCTTAAAGTAGCCATTAGGCACCAGATTCTATCACATATAACCATGACCTTCATGGAATACAGTAAGAATTTGGAACTGTAAGATGCGAAGAAAACACTACAAGCACAGGAAACATTTTAAAGGATTTAACAAAATATTAGAGATCACAGGACGGCTGAGGTCAGAAGGAACTTCAGTATTTTGTCAGAGCTAGCTAGCACAAAAATAAATATTTTCAATGTGTTTCTTCTCATAATTCCTTGAGAGCCAGGCTACTTCCCATGAGTCATGGTTTTCGGTATACACATACAAAGACTTGCTATTTTTCTTGTAAAAGTCCTTAATTTAGATTATTCGTTTCAGTCTTAATTTCTGCACCACCTGCCAGTCCCCCATTGCCCTCCCTCCATCAGTTATGTCGAATTCTGAGCACTTTAAATTGAGCAATACTTCAATAATTAATCCTAAAAGTGTAAGCTTGAGACAGGCTTCTCATAAATACTTGTTTATAAATAACTTTTTTCACGACTGAAGCCCTTGACCAGAGTTTATCAGTTTTTTCCAATCTTAACTGAACACCAAGAAAGTTTATTTCTGTAATGTAATTGTCTGAAACAAAGCTGAGCAGACCTGAGAATCACTGTTATTTTGCAAAACTACAGCTCTTAGATCCATTTTGCTCTCTACAATAACCATAAAAACTTCTGACCAAGCCAGCTGTTTTTAGAAGACATCCTCCGAGACAGCACATGCATTTGTTGATGGATCTATATACCAGGACAGCTGAAGCAGTCGCTACCTCCTGTGATCCTCATCTCCTTGCAGAAACAGGGATGGCTGAACATCTTGAAAATCAGCTCCTGAACAGCTAGATTGCAACTCAATGCATTCATAGAAACCAATGGTAACTGTGTTTTAAACAACTTTATAAATTAGGCTGCAAGCTGTAATGGTTCAGCTGTTTGCAAACAACTTGGCAGTCCTGACAACTCCTGCAATAAGAGCAGGGCAAAACATTTAAGCCAGGATGCATTACAGTGTTAACTGCCATCAGATATGTTGCTTCCCAGAAAACTTGAAATTGTTCTTCCCTATTAGTCTTGAGCATGCATTTTCACTCCAGAATATGAGTGTATTAACAGGAACGAGACATGTTCAAGCTGAATACAGTTCATACGGAAAAAAGGTTATTCCAAAACTGCTACTTCAGAAACACCCTCTAAGTATTACAAGACAAGTAAGATAAACACAAGAACATTTTCTCACAGCATTCATGATGACAAAAACTATTCTTCAGAGAAGGTAGAGAAGGTAAAAATAGGAATATAAAACCACATATGCTTGGTTAATGGGTAATTTGATTAAAGGTCTGCAATAATTTTGAGCATATTGCTCAAAAAAGGATTTTTCTCCTTAACTGCCAAGTATTCCAAATTTTTCTTTGTGTTTCTAAATGCACAAAAAATCAGTTCAAAACATTACACTATTCCCTGTTGGGAATTAACTCAACTTGAACAAAAGCAGCATGTGCTTCTCAAAAAGGTAAATTTTAGTGAATAAAAATGCAAATATGCATTTTAGCAGCCTTGAATTTATTAATCTGATAGGTTTAATTTCCATTTTCCTGCATCAGCTTTATTTATAAAGTGTCGTGCCCTATAAATATGCTGTTATTTTCTATAGTCAAGCACCCTCTTAACAAATCTTCTCATTAATATGTAAATTTAAAGTCAATCGGTCTTCTCCCTGACAGCACCATGAATTCCTAGTGCACTGTATAATCGGCTTTGACTTGGCATCCACTATTTATCATCAAAGATGTCAGTTAGAAAAATTATGGAAAATGCATTGCAATTGATATGACTGCAATCTACTTTGTCAACACTTAATTGTTCCTCAAATCATACATTTACATATAAACAGCCTAAATACTGATCCATAATGATGCAAATAAACTAAATTAAAAATCTCTTCTAGTACACAAGATGCCCTGTTGTATGATGAGTTCATTTAAGAACCTATTGACAAAGGCATGCATTTCAACTAGCCCCAGAAAAAAAATCTGCTAATTTAATTGCTGAGTAGGTAGACAAACTAAATTTTGCACTGAAACTCATGAAAATGGAAACAAAGTGTTACTAATAGTACACCACTGATGATCAATTTCAGGCTGACACAGGCAGTATCATTACACAAACCTTTTATACTCCTAGAGCAGAAGTCACAGCAACAACTGTCATTCATCTAGCTTCACTGAAAAAATGTACATTAAAGTCTTACAGAAACCGAATTCCATCAAGACCTCCAAACTCTCAGTCCAAGACAGGAGGTCATCCTCTTCTACTCTTCCTTTGTCCAAATACAGACTAAAACTGGCTTAAACCGATTGTGAAACTGTAGCTTTAGGAAAAGCAAATTATCAGTTTTGATACTTGCTAAAGGTCAGTGAGAAAAATGCAAGTTACTTCATTTCAATAAGCAACATGTAATAAACACTCTGCCTCAAGAACGTTAGGAAAACATATTAAGTGTCCCATTGTCTAAAAATACTTCCCTTATTTTAAGTAGTTTTCTCGAAAGATGTGTTCATACTTTCCTAACTTTCATCTGAAACGAAAAAGGGTGTTCCAGAACTCAACTGGTAGTGCGAAAATATGATTCTATTTCAGACATTTTTGCGATGTCTCTAGTTTTCTGATCATTATAACCCCTGCTTATTTAAGAAATGAACGTAATTGTAAACTAAATCAGGCTGAAATCAGCCATTTGTCCAAATACATCTCCTAATGATTATTTTCATGTAATAAATTATGGAGATATTAATACTCAACACCACTGTATTTCAGTCTGATTCCTAGGCAAAGGGAATTAAAAAACAGTGTTTGAAAGAATTCAGCGATTGCTGGTGTAATTCTGTATTCCAATGCTGAAAAACAGTAACCTTTAAAAAACTGTTATTTTAAAATAACAATTTTATTTTAAAATAACAATTTTTATTTTAAAATTAAAAAAATGCTTATTACAGACCACAATAATCTGCACTGAAATAACGGTGTCTGAACAGATGTGTTAAGACACATTAGCTGAGCTATACCAAAACTACTTCAAGCTAAATAAATACAGATAAGTAAAATTAAAAAAAAAATAAAAATCAAAAGATGAAACTTTCTCTAAGGTTTTATATTAATTACAAGTAGGTACCCCAAACATCCTTTTATGGAATTGTAAAGTCCATCTCCAACTACTGCTGTAAAACACTATATATATGTGTGTGTGTATGTATATGTATACACACGTATATAAATGAATACGTACATCTTTAAATATTAATTACAGTTTTACCATTATTTGAAACTAAGGGCAGTAACACCCCCAAACCTGTAAACAGCACAACCAACCAGAGCTGTGGAGCAATTTTATGCATTCCTTTCCAGAAATATTCTGTATTTTAATTAAAATTGTCATTCAGAGTTAAATACCTATTGAAACCTATGTTGATAGCATCAATTTCTTAAGCTGTCTTCTTTTTCGTTGTTATAAGTGATAGGATTTGTATTTTGAATATCCTTTTTTATAAATTTTAAGGGTATACTCATATTTATCCAGTATAAATGAAAATACCAGAACAATTTTTTATATTGCACATTTCAGAAACTTGTATTTGATTCTCCACACAGTCCCTCAGCAGATTAACCAAGCCTGAACAAGTAATACTATATTCACCATGCTGTGATACTGGGTATTCATATCTACAAAGAAAGTAGATTCTACTCAGTTTCAGGACAGAATGGCAAACCTTCCTATCTCTGACTCGCATAAAATCTCCTTGTGCAAAGAACCATGTTGCTCAAAGACCCACAAAAACAGGACTCTCTCTCCTGCCCACAGAATGTGCCCATGGTAAATCTGAACAGGTTATAGCCTGGAAGGAGAATTCTCATGCTCTGAAGAAAGGTGGTTGACTTCTCTTAGTGAAGCCTTAGAGAGCTAAGAGTTAGGCATTTGATTTCTATTTTCATTAAAGTCTGCATAAAAATGCATCTTAAAAGACTATATATACCCAACATTAAAAATAAATCAAAATGCAAGCACACAATAGTGATTTTAAAAGTTACAAACTTACCTTCCATGGGCTAACAAACTGTGTACGTGCATATCGAGTTAACATGTGGATAATAACAACTTGACCCCACTCTTCCACATCAACCAGTAAGTTACACAGCTTTCGGTAGTTCTTGTGAATCAGATCTATTCTATCTGGACATACTTCTTCGAATGCCATCACAACGCTCCCAGCTACCAGCTAGAGAATAAAACATATACCAAAAGGTCAGTGTTCCTTCTATGGTTTGTCCACAAGTGAAAATCAGAATTAATACTAGCAATTCTCAGCAATTTCAAGTTGTTTCTATTCAGTGAAAACAACCAACAACAACAAATAACCTAAGTCCACAGAAATGGTACCTTGTATAAAATAGAATTGGGGTAAGTTTATTAGAATGGAGAAAACATTTGCTGTTTCTATTACACACATAAATCTTAGCTTCCAGCCTTGAAGACACAGTGCAATGTAAGCATAATTTTTTTTTCTTACAGTTATAGTTTCCAAATAAATTATCAGAGAACTTGCAATTAACTCAGAAACAACAGGAAACAACAAAAAGTATAATACAGCGATATGCTTGTCAAGGTCTATTGGGACTCTCCTGCCAACACTGGTGTGATCAAACTAAAGGGGAGCTGGGATAAGTTTCCCATCACTATTGGGATCCACACTTCTCTCTTGATATGGCCAAATTAACTGCCATATGAAATTTTGTATTTAGAGTTTCATGAATAGACTTTGCAAAAAAAAAGGATAAAAATCAGCAATGTAATATGTATATATACATCAGTATTTTTCCTCAAAGAACACTAGCAGAACCTATGCATGCTGTTCAGCACTTCCCTACCAGTTCCAAAATTACAGGAACAGATCACTTATACCTTATGTCCTCACAAAATTTTTTGCCTCCGTAAGTAGTAAATCTTCATATACACACAAAGGTCCTCATACTGATTATAAAACTAGCTTCCCCCTCCCCCCCCCCGAGAAACCTAAACAGATTCTGAACATTCTAACACCTAAAGACTTATTAAAACCTTCTGATAAGGTATTTTCTTTTAAATAGAAAGGAAATATATATTGTGGTTCCTGTTAAAATTCTGGCAGCAGTCTACTGTAACTGTGGGAAAGCCTGAAACACTGATCATGCCTTATAAGGACATGCATTGTGTGCCTGGAATTACTGTTCTTTCTCTCCTAATTGCGTTAATTAAGATTTGTTTTGTGTCAGAGTACATGTTAAGTCAAATAACGAAAGTGATGAGACTTTATATGAAACAGCTGATATGTATGCAGTTAGCATGCATGCAGTATAGCCTTCTGGCAGCAAATTAATGTCATATTCTATCTGAGCACTGGGGATCTGCATTTCAACCTCTAAAATTTCCCCAATGACTTAAAGTAAGCAATTAAATAGAACTGCAGTTTATTGAAATGGTACTTTTTGAGAAATATTAAATACAATGATATTCATATGTTACATTTTTCTTCCTGTATTTGGCTGACATTTGGTTTATTAGTATGCGTCCAACATTACAATTGGGCTCAGAATATAGTCTTGCTATTATGCTAAACAAGTTTCAGGCTCTGTGGGGATTTTATGAATTACCAATAAGAATAAACGTGAAGTTGCATTTATTGTCTCCAGGCCTGTCCACATACTGGTACCTGCTGGTCCCAGCAAGTATACAACTCATTCCAGGGAGCAAAATTTGATTATTTGATAGAGCTAAATAAAACACACTTTATATCTAAAATAATTTGCTGGGGTTTACCGTATCACAATAACAATACCTTTTTTTTTTTTTGTTGTACTAAACTTCCTTCTAAATAACGTGCTGCAGCAAGCTATTCTGTAATTAAAAACTGCTGCAAGTTAATGCTTAGGTGTGGGTTCAAAGCTCAGCAGAAGACAGTGGTTAACACCAGGCAAATAAACTACCAGTCCTGAGCAGGTATTCAATTAGGCCAGATAAACTGTGGATGGAAGAGAGGAAGGGTGGGAAGAGTTAAAATTGCTTTGCTGTGATCAAGTTCTATCAGGACACAAATCTCTGAAATACAGTTAAGGTCAGCTTGTAGAGGACAGTGTGACAGACCTGAAGTTTTTAGAAGAAAGGAATGACACTTTCAGACCACAGTGACTTTTTTTTTTTGTCACCATCCCATAGACTTTATTACAGATATTCTACTCCTCCACACTACAAGACAGTACACAGTCTCTTGACAGGTTTGACATACAAGGGGAGGAAAGGAGGGGGACAGAGAGACTGACACACAGATCAATTTATGAGTATAAGCACAGTCACAGCCTAGTATTTAAAAATACCAGTTTAGGTTCACAGGTGAAGGACAACACAGATCTTGGTTTCCAACTGTATTTATGGAGTGGATACCCTTGCCTTTTACTGCCACTAATACTGCACACACATTTTGCTGTCTCTCTCTTTTACTTGGATATGATACAGTTTGAAAGCTGACAAAATAATACATATAGCACTAGTTTAGGTCTTTAAAAACTGAGCACATATCTTATGAACAGTGCTGGCTTTTTAAAAGTTCAGTTACTGTGAGGAAAACACAACAATTTGATACAAAGAAATAGTCATACTGAAATACAAGAATTCTAAATAATTACTTATTTCAATTCACATCAGTGACCTACTCAAGTTTACAATGAGAATACTGTCACTTGTGAATGCTTAAAAGATATTTCTAAAAATTTGAACATACACTATGAAATGCAAGCTGGATGACTGTGGATGACAAGTGGAAACACTGGATGAACAAGCATTTTATTCCTGTAGTGAGTCCCTAGATTTACAAGTTGATATAGGAATTGCCATACATCATGACACTAAAGACCATGCCCCATTATTGCATTTTCCCAAATTAGGCTTTTCATTTGAAAGGCAGAAGGGGGCAGGGTGAGAATGTAAGACTGTTTGAAAATGCACGGGTAACAAGAGAATTTATCTGAGGAAGTTTCCTAATGCTTTCTTAATAAGGTATTATTTCCTAGTTGACACTGTTTCCCCTATAGTAGATCCTATAATACATCTAAACATCAAAGGAACAGCTAATAATATTTGTTTATTAAATGCTCAACATTCCATAAAAATATTTAGAATTAAACAAAATGATCCAATCAGAATATAAAACAAAAAAATATCGGTTTCCAAAAAACAGTCAGTTAATTTCCATCTCACTGTGTCAATAGTAGCTTTTTGTATAAGGAGAAAATATAAATCACTCCAACAAAACTAGCAATGAGCTCATCAAATTCAAATGCCGCTTTCCATTTATGTATTTTTTATATTAAAGCAATAAACATGGTTCATTTGTCTCCCACTGGCTGCCACGTTTTTCTCTGCTGTTGCTATGAACTTCAGCCATTAGCTGTGCTCCAAGGTAAACTATATGAACCATCAACAAAAGTGACACCCAATCTATGGAGTTCATATTTTCTCCAGATTATCTATGCTAGTTGACAAGCTGGTAATGAAAAAAATCACACTAAGCAAATGGTTCCTCTAATAACAATAAATTTTCTATAAAATTATGAAGGGTACAAAATGTTTCCTTGCATCTATTTTGTCATGAATTCTAATTAACGCTGCAAAAACCTGAGAGTGCTGGGTCATCACAAGAAGTGTATCAAGGTTTGATTGATAATACAGTGCAAGTTGGCCTATGCTGCCAAGATTCCTCTCCTTTAAATTAATGGCCACCCCACCTGCCCTAATCATACAGCCCAAATGATATTCCTGTTCTTATTTCAATTTTCTGGAGGCAAGGAAACTGGAAAAGATCAGTCATTTATCTTCTAATAGCTGGATAATAGATCTATCACAATAAAACATCTGCACAAACTCAGTAATTTTTTTCCACAAAAGTGAAGCTTTTTACCAACATTAAATCAATAAGTTAAGAAAACATTGTCTTATTCACACATTTGGGTTCTAAACTAAAATATTAACAGAAGCCTATTGTTGAAAAGTAGCAAGCCCAGCTTTCTTTCCCCATCGTACCCAATTACACTTAGATTAAAAGATCATGATCCTCATTGCAAAGCCATCACCAATTCTTAAGATCATTTTTTAATCAAAGAGGTCTCACTTTACAAGAATCTGTACTTCATCTAATAACCATGCAGTCAGCAAAAGAAATCTCAGTACTCACGCATTTGTATAAAGTCTTTTTATCCTCAAAATAAAACAGATATGAAGTTGCATCTGTTATACTTCAGAGTAAATAATTGCACCAGAACAGAATAACGAGTTATTAAAATATCAGAAGCAGTTTAATGTGATTAAAATAAATAATATTTTTTCCTTTAATGAGAATAATCAAAGGCTAAAGAAAAAATTAGCCTTTAGCAAAGAGTTTAAGTCTTAACTAGTAATAAATAGATTCCATGCAATAAGCTAATTTATTGTCACTCTTCACCCAAAACTTGTATCTACCCCTTCCTATATGACTTCACAACAGAGGTTTCTGGGAACACAACAGCAGGAGTACATACGGGGGCATCAACGAGCATCTGCAAGTCTGGCCAACATGTTTTGAAATTTCCCTCTAACGTTCTTCTGTCTTAGATTCTGAGTTCAATAGCAGTGCTGCACCCTGTATACTACCTGGTCCCAGAAAGGGAACTGTAATAGCAACTGCTATATAGCACAAAATATATGTGGCCACTTACTAACCCAGTTCTCTGGATGGGGCTGAATAAAACTCATTTTATCATGCATCACATGCATTTATTTCCACACAAACATCATAAACCTTCCTTATGACAGAGGTATCTGGCCAAACAAAATAAAACCAGATAAACGTTAAAGACTGAAACCTGCAATAAATTTGGACATTTTTAGTATGTCCAGCACCCATAAAACTCCATCCCAGCTAGAAGTCAACAATCTGCCTTCTCTTTTTAGATGCAATTTTAGATACACTTTGTGATACTTTAGTGTAGACTGAAGAATGCAAGTCCCAAGTTCTTTTCACTCCACAGGTTTGGACACTGGACATTATTCCTTTTCAATATCAACATGGATTTTGTTTCTTTTTAACCATTGTAACTCAGGTATCATTAATGAACTTTATTTTTATTGTTTACACCGAGAATTGTAAAATACACAGGGCACACAATGCAGTTCTAGAGTCCTTCACAGTATGCCAAAAGCAACACAAGCAACAAATCCTGCCTCGAACTCTATGCCCCAAAGCTAGATCATCAAGCTCATTAAGTGAATGGAAAAAATAGAATTAAGAGTGAAGTGATAGAGAATCAACCAAAAAAGAAAAAGGAAACTAGTTTCCTCTAAAACACCCAATTATACCTTCACACATGACTACATGACTAGCTGTATTACTTTCTGAGAAAATCATTTTAGCATAAAATACACACATGCTCTAATCTTCATTTCTACATAAAATCATGTCAGCTGCTTAATTATCTAGAATTACTAGCAAAATAGAATGAGCAGGCATTCATGTTCTTGTATCTGCTTTTCAAAGTCTGAGGTACTTTCTTCTGTAAAGCAAGGGTAAAAACATAACCAGAAGTTTCTTAAGTCTCTATAATAAAAATACTTGTAAACATCTTACCTGTTTAAGCATTGAATACACTGGCACAAAATCAGAGCTTTGTTGATACATTCTAATTCCCAGTTAGCTACCCTTGAGGGTACGTTAATGATGGTTTGCACCTGATAATTTTGCATCTTAGATTAACTGAGGGCTTGGCTTTTAATTGAATCTTCATGTTAAGTCACTTAAGGACTACAGCGATCTTTCATTTATCTCACCAGAAATTTTAATGAAGTGCTGGGTTAAGGTTAGATCTCATCTTATTTTAAGTTTTGCTTACCACAGCTTATATTAAAATTTACTACTGATTGAGACCTAAAAAATGAACACATTTTATACAGTCTGATAAAATGGCTTAATTTTACTGCAGCAAAAATCCCATCCAGTTTTTTGCTATTTCAAATATAAAATGACTTGGACTAACTTAAATACATTGAGCCTTTTCTGTGCAATACAAACTGCATTAATAATCCACAATAGCATGTTCTCTCTGAAAAAAAAAATCTGGTTTATGTAAATTTAGAGGCATCTGCACTTAGTAGCTATTCTGTCTCACTTTAATGAAGAGATTATGTCAGTAAATTTAAAAAACCCCGCATGGTATAAATGGTTATAGAAGATAATTATGAGTACAAGTTTAGATTTTATTAAAGCAAAGTCTCAAACATCACTTGAACAACATTCAACTGTTATATACATCATTAATGTTAATAATTATACTCTACTTTCAAACACGTCTAAAACAAATGGAATAAGAACAAAAAACCAAAAAAAAAAAATCACAAGGTGGATTTTCCCACATCCAGTTATTACCTACAATGCATTATGGCTTGTCTGAGGATTATCAGGCATTAGGTACACAGAATTGCCAGAAGTAACTTGAAAATTCCATCAAAAGAAAAAAAGGAGAACCACTGATGTTCAACAATTCCCAAAGTCACCAAGATGCTCCCACTCTGGTAAAGATCTTATTTAATGAAGACACCATCACTTTCCCAACAAATTGATGTGCTGATGTTAGCTTAAAACTATCAGGAGATGACAACCAGTATTGATACAAGGGAACAGCTTCTGTGCATTTAAATCGGAGGAATCTAAAGGTTAGTGTCAAATAAACACTTGAGGTCTGAGTTCCACATTATCACCCTAGAAATTTCAGGTTATCTGACTGTCAAACAAGCAATGGGAGCTGCAAAAAACTGAGAAATACCATTAATCAAACACACGCACTTCATAAAGTTATGACAGAACGCTGCTATGTCCAAGTTTTAGAACATTTCTAGAATTCCTGTGGCAACAAACCCGACTTCACTTTCTTCACAAAGACTGCAAAATACTTCCTAAAAACTTCTGTCTTTATGCATGTAGGAACTTTTTCTTTTATGCTAAGTGTATTAAATTAAGCTTCCCTTACAGAACACAAAAAGGTGTTTCAAATTAATAAAAGTTTCCCAAGAGGAGTTTAAATAAGACTTAAAAAGTAGTCAACCTAATGCTTTATAGGCTACATATGTACACACCTGTACCTAAGGGCCACCACTCACAAGCCTGCATCTCCTCCCATTTTAAAAGCTAAAAGTAGCTATACACAGCAGTCTATTTCTCCCACTGCGAGAAAATTGCTGTGTTCTCCAATTAGAAGCAAAGAATAAATTTATTCAGATTGGAGTTACCTGCTAATAAAACACTTCTGTGCTACGTGCCGTCTGTCACTAAGTGTGGAGGCTTTCTGGAAACATTCAGTGGAACACAACAATAGGTAACTACTTAAGGTGAAGCTTTTCTGTGCTAGAAGCTTTTCTGTCCTCCCAAAGCTATTAAGGATTAAAGAGAGATCAATCCACTTTAGATCACAAACAGCTGTGGAGTCTGGGGTGAAAGAGCAGGTATCAATTCTCAGGTTTGATTTAGAGAGTCCTGAAGAGAGCTCTGTACGATTCCTTTTCAGAATAATAATTCTTCATGTTGCTTCCTGAAAAAAATAAAACTTCTCAAGCTGGGATGTCTCAACTCAGGCTGGAATCAGGTCTTGCTAGGGAACAGACCAAGAGGAATCAGAGGGAGGAAAAAGTTGCAGTTAACCATATTATGTCTCCAAAGAGGCCCAAGAAGACCCAGTTCTAGACCTCATTCTTAGCTTCTAATGTGCTAACAAAACAGCATAACTTTGACCATTGCTTCAGCTGATATCTTCATAAATACAATGTCCATTATTCAGAGTCACAGACGCACTGCAATTGCGGCACATACTAAGCAATGAGCATTAATCCTCCTATAAGTAACTCCAAATGCCAGGATCAGTGTGCTGGGGAAAAAGAAGGTCCAAACTTACTCTGTACTTTCTTCCTTTAACATTTTCTTAAAAGTAAGTTGTAAATGACTAGTTGTTGGATAACCTGCCATTTACCATAAGCAATAAGGACTCAGAAACAGAGTGAGAACTCCAGTATTTTATTTTCCTGACATGAGCAATAAAAAGAAACAGAGATGGCTTCTCATGCCTCTATGCCTCCACAGGTATAAAGAATCTAATCTCACATTCACAGACTACATGCACACCAAGAGCATGAACCACGAAAAGAAAATACACAAAAAAACAGTGGGGAGGGGCAACTCCACAGAAGCACAAAGGCCTCTGACAAATGAGTACAGGTTAAGCCTGGATGCAGTCAGGGAACTAACTGACTGATTTACTGTCTGCTGAGGTATTAAGCCCTGACTTCTCCTTCAGTAACCCTTCAGTGGAAGTTCCAAGATGTGTTTTAGAGAACAGTACCATTTATGTCCTGAACACCTGGGCTGTATTAGAACAACAGACAACACACTCCTGTGTGTTACAAAAACACTTGGCAAACAGGAGAGGAAGCAACACAGTATTTGGTACCTAGAAATACTTCCATTTACTCAAAAAGATTACATTCCCTAAAGTAGTAATCTGAAAAAGAATAATACAAGAGTGTTTTAAGTTACAAAACTCTGTTTTGTATTTTAATTCTGTCTTTCACTCTTTGCTTCATTACCCTTCTGGCTTAGACTTGGGAAACTTATTTGTAGGGTACAGGAATAAAAATAAGGTGCGTGACCATTGTGAGACACCCAGGAGTTCATACAGAAAATTCGTATCTATATAGGGGAGCCAAAATACAAGTGTTAAATTTACAGAAATTGTCCAAGGACATTGGTTTTATTTAACAGATTGCAAGTGAGGATATTTGCAAGAACAAACAAGTGCACAGCAATTATCATTGTTTAACACATGTACACACTACAGGGCAGGCTGACACCAACAGGCATACTGTGCATCATACAGAAGTAACTTACTCTTACAGTACCGCAAACGAATTGGTGTACCTAGCTGACTTCCCAATGTAAAAGTATTTATACATAGATAACTGTACAGCAATTCATGTATTTGTATAACTTTATCAAAATTAAGTTTAAAGAAGCATACATAAACCATGCTAACAAAACCAGATTAAGAATACCCATGATGCAAGTAAAAATAGAAGCCATTAAAGGAGATGGTCACTATTACAGTCATAGCATAAAGCACAAATACACAATGATAATTCCATCTAAAAACATAAAATCACATCAGAAATGGTCAGGAAAGTGTATGATGTACTGCTGAATGACAGCCTCAGGAGTAAACTCTAAAAATTATATACATATGTAATAGCATATTGTTTCTTACCGTACTTCTATCCTTCAACAGCTTTTCTATCACTTCAATTAACATGTCCTTTTGCTCTGGATCAAGACTAAAAGGAAAAATAAAAATTATTTTTACTCGTTTGGTCAGACATATCCAAAATCAAAAGAAGTTAGGTTTGTTGACCTTTAGACGCAAGCTGGGAACCAAGTACATTGACAAAACCACTTCTAGAAAAAATCAAGTATTCCAAAGAACTGCTTATAAAAGAACTTGACTGAAAGTAAAATTAATAATGGAACACAGAACTGAATTGAATGAGTATAAAATTAAATAATAAAGATTATCTTTATATTATACCACTTATGTGTGTTCCATAAGAATATTAATACCTAAACTCATAAAAATTTTACAATTTAAGAAACATTAAGACAGGCCAGCCCATTAGGGAGAATTTGACTGAGCTTCAGATGTTAAGTCACAAGGATCTCATGCTTTTGTAGAAAGGAATTTCAGCATGAATGAATTCAGCAGCGAATGAACATTAGGCCAAAGCAGAACTAATCATACCTTTATTATCTAATTATCAATATAATGCTTCAAGTAAAACACTTTGTTAACTTCACTAATTTTAGTCAGAAGTATGGGAACTCAAAAACTTGGACACTGTATTCAAGTGTACCTACACAAAGTTGGTGTGCAAGCTGATGAAAAAGACTACTTGAAGTCCTATATAAATAGGGAAAACAAAGGAAAAACAAATGGTTGCAAACAAAAATCTTTGTCTCGTAATTTTCACATTCAAAAAAGCAGAGAAAAAATTACCAGAAGGTACGCATTATTGTAAAACTTGCTTCTTAGGTAAGTAAAGGACCAATTTTTCATTCCAGCTGCTTCTCCATCATGGATCTAAGAGGCATGGAATAATTCAGAGCCAAGGCAGAAGAAAATACAGAAGTGTAGTATAGTAGGTGCAAAGATCCATACAGATGTGTAGCCCTATGCATTTGAAAAGCCACTTCAGTGTGGATACAATTACAGGTAAGGAAGTATTTGGCCATTAATAAGTTTCAGTTTTAATGCTGAGTGATGAACTGCCCTAATGCACAGTGTATCCTTTCCAGCTATAGATTCACAAAGTGAGTATCTATCTGCACACCACGTCACTAAGGCTCTAATTCCTAGCAATACTAGAACATACTAAATGGATATCAAGACTTCATTAGAAGCCACCAGCAGCAGCAAAGCAACATCAGTGTTCCAAAAGTACTTCCACAATCACATTTTGTTTCAACTTCTATTTTTGTCAAAATAGATTTACTGGATCTTCTGCTAAGGACCAAAACCTTCACAGGAAAAGCAAAAGTCTTTCTAATAGGACTTATTTCAAATTAAATTTTATACCAGTTTTGAAAAAGAGAGAAAGTAGTGAGTATTTATTACTCAGAAACTTTGAAAAATGCCAATTTTGTTATATGATCAAGAAAATCTTCAGTAAGGCTTTTGATTCCTCCCACTCCTCTTTTCTGATGTTTTAGATAAGGAAGGCAGCATTCTTGGAGAGAAAATAAATGAACAGGCTAAAGAGCTCAGAGTGATAAGCTCCCACTATGGTATCTACTAGTAATAGTATGGAATCTGTTAATACTACTGATGGGACTTAAAAAGCCCTTTTCCAAATCTTGTTGCAAGCGGGTGCAAGTACATGGCAGCATTTTCTACTGTTAGACAGAAGATACTAATAGCTTTGAAATGCACTCTATGTGAAATAAGCAAGAGGTCTGACACTTTCAATGATAAAATTTCTCCAATATACCTGGTTGATTGTATCGTCCATACTATGCCTGAAATCTTTTGTTTGATATGTAAGCTTCCTGCTCTTAGAATTGATGAACCACTAATGAACAAGTTCTTTAGGTCAGACATCCATTCAAACACCATGACACTAAATGCAAGGAAGACTGGAGTACTGAACCTGCATTCAGAAGTCTGACTGGAGCACTAACTGAACTACAGGACTATCAAACAGGTAAGGAAGTCATGGAAACCAGAAAGTAAATAGAGTATACAGGCACTATCAGAATAAACTGTTATTTTTTCTTACTCAAATGCTTGCAGAAGACTGAGTAATTAGATGTTGACTGATCTTCACATCAAAAACCCATCTCCTCCAGAATTCTGGTTTTCATCAACTTCAGAGTGAGTCTTCTGAAATTACCTGCTCATTAAATAGGCCAAAACCCAGCCCTGCCACCAGTACATGATCTGTATCAGTGAGTTGCAAAGCTACAAGTTGTGACCCTTGTCGAAATATCTGCTGAGACTGCCTGTTACAGACTTTTTATTTGAAGGCATGCCAACTGGGCCTGCCTGTGGACAGGTTCATTTGATAGCCCCTTCACCAGTTACCAGTGCTGCTGCTACTTCAAGTGATTCAGAAAACTATACTCTCTCCCTGTATCCTGAGGTAAACCAGTGCTATCAGATAGGGCATTTGTACAAGTATATTATGAAAACTCGACAATAAAAGTTTTCTGCTTTCTACACGCAGTTCCCAAATCCTGCTACCATGGACAGAACTGTTAGTTACAACCTCACAAGAAACCATGAAGCTTATTCTAGTTCAGGTAAGGCGGAATTTGCAGCTACAGCAGTTTGAAAACTTGCATTATGACAACTAGGATGTCTGCATGAAGCAAAAACTTGTGAAGAACGTACAGGCCCTCTAAACACAGAGCTGCAGTTTCATTAGTTTTCCTTTGCTATGTGAGCTAGATGTCCATTTTACCACCAGTCAGGAATTCATAGAAGCTAGAAGGGAGCGAGGCCAGCTACTCCAGATTAAGCTGCTGTACTTTTCACCGTGAAAAAATACTTTTTTATTGTATTTGCAAGGATGACTTCAAAATCTTGCCACTAATATCATATAAGCACAGGATACCATATGAACTAGAGATAAAAGCCGTAAGTTTTATTTATAGATGCAATCATATCTGGAGATTGGAAGAAAGACAGAGAAAAGGTCTCTCAATAATCAAGCTAGGTTTCAGCATGTTCCAGTTTTACACCAATCACTAATAAGCTCTTTAATCAGAACTAGTAAAATAAATTTTGCCTGTCATGAAGAGATGAAATAGAAGCATCAATTTAAGTTAAAATTCCATGGAATAGCCTGCTGTTCGGATACTGCTGTGCCTTGCTGACACTTAACAGACCACTACTGACGAACTCCTCCAAATAGTTTTCATACTATCAAGAAGTCAAAGGACATTCTGTGTATGGAGAAAAAATTCAGGCCAAAAAAAATCCGTTGCGTGCTAGAACCAGATGCTAACAAAACCCAAACTATTCAAATAGCTGAAGAAAATTTAATGGATTAAAATCCATTCCCTCTTGTTGGGTTACATGATAAAAGGTGGTCTGCACACAGGGGGGAACCTCCAATAACATCTTGACCCAGCTACTCCCAGGGCCATCACATGAGAGCACTCAGCTCATCTGAAAAAAACCACCACAACGAAGGAGTCCTTGCTCAGGTTCTTGGAACGCTGACACAAAAAAGCCTGCCCTGAGATAAACTATAATGACTGAGAGAGGCTCTCCCAACCACCTTTCAGATTTAGGGGTGTTACTAGCTACAGGGCTATGAGACTTACTATGCAATGCCAAAAAGAACATTTTGGAATTGTACAACACTTACTATGGGAGAAATGAAAGACAGGGCAAGGGAGGGAACCAGATGATTTTGGGATAAACAAGCACAGGAAAATAGAGGGATAGGTGCATAAAAGGAGCTGGTCGTACGTAAATGCTTTGCTGTTTGGCCTGCTTCTTTGACCATACTCTGCACCTGATGACTACCGCCTGTTCTGTTCTCATTAAATTCTGTTTTCCTGGGTGAAGCAGTCTCTGCTCTGTGTGCATGTGTGATACGGAGGTCTAAGCTCCAGCAACTGGTCAGGCCATGGGTTACAGGGACCCATATAACTGCAGTACCAGCAAGTGGAGCAAGCAGGTATGTCCGCGTGTGATTGCTAGAGAGTATCAAGCTAGACCAGGTGGTTTGGGAAGCCAGCTACCAAAGTGGGGACACGTGCGTGTGTGGCTCTTGAGTGAGACCACTGGAGACTCTGGTACCAGAAGGATCCAGACACCCACATCAACTACTGCATGGACTGTAAGGTCTGGAGGTTAACTGAGATACCCATTTGTGCATCTCAGTCTCTCTGTTTCTCTTCCCTCATTCTTTCTACCCAGTGGGAGACAACTGGAGACAAGGGGATATATGTGCCAGTTACTGCATAGTCTTGAGTGTCTAATCCAGCTACTGTGAGATTCATAGTGTTTGAGTGAAAGGGTGGGGCCCTCTATATATCTGACTGAAGGCATCTGTAACAGCAAGTGCAGTGGGGTTGCAAGCATTGTGTGCTTGTAGGTGCCAGTGCCAGCAACTGGAGATCCAAGATCAGTTACTAGAAAGACTGAGCATCTAGGATCATTACTTGGGGATCCGTTTTGTACCTATACAGGTCCACTAATGGGCCTTATCAGCCAGAGCATGCAATACGATAAGGCTGCTGGTGTTTATTTTGTCTGCATGAATGCTTTTTTCTGTCTGTGCTGATCTGTATAGCTGGCTGCGTGCATGTGTGTTGTATGTGTGTATGTGCCCATTAGAAATACATGTTCAGCCCCACTACCGGTTGGTCTGAGGGAGCACAGAACTGCAGCAGCCTCAGGCTACCTGATTCAGAATGCGTAACACCTCTCACCTTCCTCTTCTTGGCACAGGCAAAATAAACAGGAAGTAGTAGAATAAATTACTGTTTTGGAAAGGTGCAGGTTCTGTTGTCCCCACCTGTGTAAACCAGTACCCACCACTTCCTAAGAACATTTCCATGGCACCAATTTCTGACGAGGGAACAGGAAGATTTGGATCTGCACAGATAAAACTTCGACAAGTTCCTATTCGTCATCTGTACAGCATACTACTGCAAATGCCTTCAGGATGAAGATACAGATGCAAACCCCAGAAATCTCAAAATAGTTGCTACATAGATGACAATAAGTAGTATATTAAAAGCAAAACATAGTGTATCAGTTACTTTTTATCTCTCTTCATAGTTATGCTGTTACTGTAGCAAGCAACTTGCCTGAATTCCACCCAAATCAGCTGAGTATGGGAGTGTCTGCACACAATTTACACTTTTTAAGAAACTGATCAGATGTATCTGAGACATGCCAACCCCTCCAGTAGTCTTAACAAACATAGTCCACAACTACCTTAAAATTGCTTTTCAGTATTTGTCAGAATCACTTACCTGTACAGTTTTTGGATTGCATGGGCTGCATTCTTCCTTACATAAGGAGATAAATCAGAAGAGGCTTCCTTAATAGCAAGCATCATAATGGGAACAATAATTGGGACACGGATACTGGATAAAACTCTTAAAGCACTTGCACGGATTAGCTGATTAGGATCCTAAAGAATGGGAGGGGAGAAATAAAGTAAGATTGTGCAGAGCTGCATCATTAAATTCCCTGCAGAGGCTACACTAATTAGTGGCCGCACATTAAAATACATACATGTGACTATTAGTCAGGCTTGCCATCTAAGGCCACACTAATAAAAAAATCTGCCAAACTTCACACAAACTTTAAACCAACCCCAAAAAGGTAAAAGAAAGTAAGAAAGAAAACACTGAAACATGAAAATCTGGCAAAGGAAAACATTAATGTAATTCACTTTCCCAAGCAAGATATGGGAATGATGGATAAAAATAGACTAGTATTTTACTTAATGATCTGAAACATTTTCTGTAATCCAAGTGGAATTCAGTTAGTCTGAAAAATACACCTAGTTCAGTGTTATTATTTTTCATATGTAATCTTTTATGTTTATATTATAGATAATATACAATTTTATGTTTCTGAATTAATATATGTATTTATATATTGAATATAAGAACTGTGACATGAAAACGTGGTTCTCAGTTGCGACACTCCCACTCAAGTTCTTGACATCTCCATTTTACACTTTACTGCAATATATAAACTGAAGCCTTGTAACAATTTAGTTTTCTTGAGAGTACATCAAAACATTAAACTAAATGTAAACTTTCTTGTACTTCCTACTCTCCCTTCTGTCATCCCAGTCCCTGCTCCCCTTTTATAATGCTAGGGTTAGCTTGGGCACCCAATAGTAGCACAAAACATCTGTGCCTGGGGGAACTGTTTTGTAAACTTCACCTGTCAATCATGGGCTCAGGACACACGGGAAAAATGTTGCTAAATGCTCTGAAGTCTAGCAAACTGGAATTGCAGCAGCATTAATTCAGTGTACTATCTGCTAAAAGAGCACTTCCCAAAGAACATTTCTCCCAAGGACTGAGAGTTGCCAACATGGGGTTTCAGACTGGTATTACTTAATGATCAGTTCACCTAAGCTCTCAAAATTCCTACCTCTTAGCAACTGCTGAGTAGTATCTGGATGGTGAAAGCACTTAGTCTGACAAGTTCCGCAAAACCAAGTTGTTCTTACCAGAGTTTGCAAAGCTCATCTCCAATCACACAAGTTTAAAATACCTTAAAAAGTTATTTTAGAAAGAGGGAGAAAAAATCTCCACATATAAAACTGGATTATAATCTTTTTTATAAAAACAGGAACAAAATATTACAAAAAATATGAACAAAGAGAATTAATTACATTTGCCCATCCTCCATAGCAGGCTTGGCAATTTCCTTAGCTGCTGAAAATCCCAGCTTGCTTGGAGCCTACCTCCCTGCCACCCACCACTTCTGAGCTACTCACAGCCACAACATCTGAGTTAACCCCTGTCCTTTTGCTCCCACTAAAATTATGCCATGAGAAGTGTTTACTGTACATGTATCTCATTAAAAACATAGGATGCAAAGTAATTTGAATTTTAGCTTTACATGGCAGTCACAGATAGTAAAGGTAGCACACATGACATTGAGATAAAAGCTGGAAGCAAAGGGGCAGAAACCTCACTAGTCAGTTTTGCGATGCTCCTATAGGTGCACACCTGGTGCTCTGCTTGCAGCATTTTCCAACAAGATGCAAGGTCTGCATCAGTGACATGACAGAAGTTAATTATGAACCTAGAGCAACCTTACAAGAGTACAGAAAAAAGAAAAACCCAACCGTCTCTTATAAAAACTAGTCAGATTTAAGGGTAGACACTTAATCTTTCTTTCCTCCACAGTCACACTTCAAAGGCAATCCTAATCTTTGTTGTCTAATCCCATTCCCCATTGTGATCTGAAATTGAAATGAAACAGTACAAAATGCTATTTCTTCAGTGCTTTTAATAAAATGTAGAACGTGCAACACATGCAATATGTTAGTTTAGGTATGACTATCTTCCTTATGTTCCAATTCTCTGTTAACACACAAAGATCTTTTACACAAACTAAAGGAATATAAGTGGTCCAGGGTAATAGCAGGGTCTTCTTTCTACATATATAAACTACCTTGGAAAGAGAAAAGGCATGACAGAAACTAAATGTTGGGCATGGAATTTCAGAGCACCAATCTGCTTCTTTTCTTTAGTGACATGATTTTACTTCATACAGGCTTAGTTGCTTGACAAGGTTTGAAGCAGCACAAAAAAGTTTCTCAATGACATAACTTTAAATTGCTTTATCAGATGCAGATATTGACATGCTTTAGTTTACCAGACTACATTTACAGAAATATTGTTATTATGTGGTAATAGCTCAGAACTCTCTATGAAATATTGTTTAGTAGTCACTCACTTTTAAAGCACGTTGGAAAGTACTGATGGACAACAATGCTAGATCTTGCTGCTCCTCTGCGTAACGCATCAGATAAACATAAACAAGCTTTTTTATCTGAAAAGAAAAACACAGTAAACATCATTATCAAATTTCTAAAAAATTCCACATAACTAAGTCCTAGACAGTATGTTTTCATGAACACTTTCTTCTTTGAAGGAAGAGCTAATATATCACTGGAGCACTCACATGCTTCTCAAATGTCTTATTTACTGTAATTCTTTTAATAGAAACTAATTAATAATACAGTCAGATGAAGGCTAGTAACACAAAGTACTGCTTTATGTTATCAACTAGTGTCCTGGTTTCAGCTGGGTTAATTATCTTCTTAGAACCTAGTGTGGTGGTGTGTGTTGGCTTTGACATGAGACTTTTCAGTTCCTCATGCCCTGCCAGTGAGAGGGCTGGAGGGGCACAAGGAACTGGGAGGGGACACAGCCAGGGCAGCTGACCAGAACTAGCCACAGAGGTGTTCCATACCATGCCTGGTATATATACCTGGGGGGTTGGCTGGGGCTGGCATATTGTTGCTCAAGGACTGGCTGGGCATCAGTCGATGGGTGGTGAACACCTGCATTGTGCACCTCGTGTTTCTTCCTTTCCCTCTGGATTTTATCCTTTCCCTCCCCCTTTTCATTATAACTGTTAACTGTCACCATTGTTATTCTTGTTTTTTCATTGTTATTCTATTTCAATTATTAAATTATTCTTATCTCAACCCTCGAGTTTTACATTCCTTTCCAACTCTCCTCCCCATCCCTCTGGGTGAGGGGGACTGAGCAAGCAGCTGCATGGTACTTAATTACCAGCCAGGGTTAAACCATGACAACTAGTAAATAAAGAATTGAATCATCTAAGAAGTTGACCTGTGGCAACTGATGACCTGAGCACTTGTCATGCTTTCTTTCTTATGGAAAAATAGATTAAACTGCAATAGCCAAAGATTCAACAAGCCCATTTTACTTCACCCTGAAACTCAAAATCAATTACTTGAACACATATGAAAGATAATATAACTTCCAGCTGAAGAAGTGTGGTAGCTTACACTATTCAAATCTGATTAAAAGCACTTCTGACTGTCTTGGACAAAAGCAAAGGGTATTAGATCCACCTTCACCCAACTACAAGCATTCAAAAGATGTAGCCAATATAAGCACAATACAAATGATGCAATGTTCAAAGATTAAGAAAACCTCAGTATGATTTGGTGGGAGGAGGTTATTCAATTTAGCTCACTTTACCCCCTCACGGCCACTGTATGTCCAGGAAGCAGTGAAAACATTTTTTGCATTGGAGTTGTAAACTGACTATTGGGGTTTGTAATGGAAAATTCTGGAAGACCCTCAACTACAGCTGTGCTATAATTACTGTCACTATCAGAAGATGTATCTTTGTGCCAATTCTGGCAAAAAGCATAATATTAAATCACAGAAGGTTACACCATACTAAATTATTTGTTGTTCAGCTATAGACAAGCAGCAATCAACATTGACCACAAGAGGCCTATGCACTGAATGACTGCAGGTGTGCAAAGAAAGCCTCCTTTCCTTGAAACCACTCTGTGACTAGAAATGGAAACACTTAGAGCTTCGTGACTACACTATTCTTTTACCATTTACCTTCACTCAATGTTAAAATGCTCCTTTCTATAAAACTAATCATAACAGGGGCACATTAGGCTTGAGAAACACAGGCAGATTTGTTTAATTAGTTTATCAATATAAGCACATCAAACTCCATGAGTTATTGACCAAGACTTATTTTTGTTCTATACCACCAATTGTTTATTAGGTCACTTTTTGTATCCTTACCATCCATGACATGATGCACATAATCAAGCCGAGGTCAGCGCGTACTTATAAAAAGAAAAATCACGAGGCACTTCTGCAAACGCTAAGACACCCTTTGCTTCTCTCAAAACAAATTATAATAATAAACAATTGGTAGTATAGAACTTGTCATCTAACTAACCTTGATAAAGAAGTTGGCTGGCTTTACTGAATGCCCTGATTTCTTTCCAGTGTAACAGTCTCTTCCCTCACAAATATGTTAGCACTAAATGGTAGAAAAATATGTCATGAGGGAACTTTAACTACAGTGTAGAGGAAGACGTGAATTCACTTAACTGTTTATTTGTTTTAAAATACAAGAAAAAAGCCCATAAAACATAAACAGTTAAAGGCTTCTACTAATTAACATTAGGTTATGTGATAAAAACTTGTCTGCACGCCCACAAAGAGCACAGAGAGATACAGGAGGAGGGGTGTTTGCAAGTAATGCCCTGCCCTAGTTTCTCCCAAGCCCATGACACAAACCATCAGCCCTGACATGTAGAGACACAGTAGTAGGAAGGAATCCTGATTTAGGACTCAGAGGAAAGGACACCCTGTCAGACCCCTACCAGACAAGCCTCAGCTCCCACATCCAAACCCATCAAGAGTCAACACCAGAGCACCTTTCAGACTGAGGGGCTTTTTCTGTGTACAGGTGTGGGATGCAGATGAAAAGTAATTTAGTGTTGCACAACACTTATCATGGGATGTTTGGGGAGGCATCAAAGTGATGGAGAAGCAGGGGGAATCTATTGCCTGAGGAAGAACAAGTCAGGGAAATAGATAAGCAGATAAAAATGGCTGGACACATCTAAACAGTTTGCTGGCTGGTACATCTGTCCTTCCACACCCAGTATGTGATCAGCACAGTCTGTTTTATTTTCTCAATAAATTTAATTTTAAACTATTTTCCTCAGTGAGGCACTCTATTCAGTGTGAAGGTGTGTGTATATGTGCCAGCAACTGCAGTCACACAACACGCTGGAGCACCCATGTGTCTGTGGGCACCAGCAACTAGAGAAACCAAAGTAAGGGGGCTTAAGTACGTCTCCAGGAACTGGAATGGGACCTTAAATCATAGGGGCCCCTATGTCCATGGTGGCCAACAAGTGAGGATCTGGCTGCCACCACCTGAGCCAGAGGCAACGACAAGCCAGAGGGTCCATTAGCATGGGTGCAAGCAATTGAAGAGACTGAAGTATGTGAAACCAAGTGTAAGCCCATGTGTCTGTGGTGGCAGTGACTGGAATGGGTGCAGGTGTACCAGTGGATGAAGCTGCACTAGCTGTTGAGTAGGTGAAGTGGCCTGGGAAGAGGTAGCTACAGGTATGGGCATCTAAGGGTGAGACAACAGGAGAAATCGGCTATAGCCTAAATCAGGGGAGTCCCATCCAGCTGCCAGATGCTTAGGAGCAGCCCTCTAAGGGCATAACCACAGGGTGTTTGCTAGCAAAGGACATGGGGAGTTCTGGCCAGGTCCAGCTGTATATGCACACACTTGTGTGTCTAAGAAAAAAACACAAGGGAGTAATTACTGGGGGACCAGGGGAGTCCTGGTTTACATGTGTTCATATACAGCAGTGTGTACTAGCAACTGAAACAGGGCTGCAGCCTGAGGGGCTCCTATGTCCAGGTGCCAGCAACAGGGGTGACTTGGATCCAGGGGCCAGCCACTGGGCAGATCGTGTCTGAGACCAGCTGTCAGATGGATCCATACTGTGTGTATGTATATACATTCCCACTAACGGACCTTCATCTTGAACTGCAAAGCTGCTGGTGCTGTTTGTGTTCATGTGAGTAGCCTGTGTCAACCCAGGTGGCTGCCTCTTTACACATGTATTTCATGTGTATATACACAAAACGTGTGCACGCGCACTCCCTACCAGCAATACACTCCCAGTCTCACTACTGCCTGGGCTGGAAGCCCGGACCTGAGGTAGCCTTGCCTCTGTCAGGCTAGTGGTTCAGCCCAAACAGTTAAAAATACTCAAGATTAGTAACACTGTTCAAGGCATTCCTCATTGGTGTAAGGTATCTCTGTTCAAAACTGGACTTCAAGTACTAATAACTTACAAGCTAAAGAAGAGAATATTTAACTGGTCAAGTACAATTCCTTGCCCCATTTCCTTTTATCACTTATTATTAACAATATTACAATTCCTTAAAAATATTTTAATACAGTAAATTCTGAAAGACTCTGAATTATCGTCTTTGCACACTTATGCCTCCTTGACTTACCATAGCTCACTATTTGGCCTCAGCCAAACATGCATTCCTTCAAAGAACAGAAAACTCTTTTAAAGTAGTAGCCAAATCAGAATAACTTCTTTAAAGCTAAAATTAGATTCAAATTTTACTATTATGTGTAAAATGAGGAAGAAATCAGACCTGTGACCTACTGTATCCCAGTACATTACCCAGAGACAGGAGTTTGCTGAAGTCATAATTGCAGGAAAGAATCTTCAGGGCCATAAGCTGGGGGAAAAACAACTTCTTGTTCCCATTAATAATAAAGACTGAAGTACATATTTCCAGGAGAGGAAGAAAGAACTGGAGCATGCATTCAATTGACTTCTCTTCCTAGAACTCAGTGCTTCAAACCACTATTTCCTGCATTTTTGCAAAATTATGATCCTGTACAGTAAGAAGTAACTAATATCATTGCATGCTTGCTCTGCTTTCCTCAAACTGAAGCTTCTTGGCTGGAACTACAAACTTATAGGTGTTATTTTCATCTAAATCTCATTTGTTAAGTCAACTACAACTCTGACACCTCTGCACTGGAGCTGACAGTGTATGCACAGTACTGGTAGTGAGCATCAGACTAATATGTTCTTTATAAAACCTCTGCTTGTACAGTTTTTTAATGCAGATGCTGCTTTAGATTTCCTGGAGCCACAAAGTAAGCCTGTGGATTTTAACACAATATAGTTGAATGCAATCTCCATTTTTTTAACTTCCTGGAAATCTGAATTTTCACTAGTTCAAGCCAGATTTTTTTCTTCCTCTTTTTCTTGTATCTTATTTCTTTTTGTAAGAAAGGAGAAGCGAGCTACTTTGTGTCTGACACCTGACATTGGGGCAAAAATAGACATAGATGCTGCTAAAATAAAGTGGATGATAAACAGCCTGAAAGAAAAACTTAGATTTCTGCTATTATCTATGGAAATCCTGAAAGTTATTACACACATCATCTTTTAATTAAAAGTCACACAATTTAGTGCAAGTTCAATAAACTTAGTCAAGCAACTTGTCTCAAGAAATTAACTCCTATTGCAGATGATTCGGACTCAGGTTTTTCATCAGCTGCTTTTATAGGAAGTTTAAACTGTTCTTGTCTGCCCCTTCATATACTCCTTTAATAATTCTTCATACAAAATAAATGAGTAAGGGCATATTCCCAAGCTGCACATATGGCTTCGCTTTAAAGTCTCCATGTCTTACAAAACACAAAAATAATCCAAAGATTTGAGATTACACTGCATATTAGCAAAAATTTCTTCTCTGCTCAAAATGGGACCTATACCCTCCCACAGCTCAAACAGCCACATCTCTCCAGAAGATTCTGGGATCTGAAGGCTACTTTATCTTCTGGAATCACAGGCATTCACATTAGTAAAGCATTAAACAAATTCTCTAAATTACCAAAAGAGCCAACATTTAAGTACTGTGATACAAAAAATTAAACACACTTCATTGGTAACATCATGTCGTCTAGCCATGAATTCACACAGTCCTCTTTAACAGTTAGCAATTTCACTCTGCAATCCTAGCACTGAGACACTTCCTTTATAAATATACATTAGAACAGTGAACTTTCTTATCCAAGCCTTATGTCTCAGCCTCGACCTGCAACAGACATGTTCACATACAGAGCACAACCCCTACTCAAAGTTTGTAAGCAGCACCACATCTCCAATGAACTGCAGTTAGTAACTCTTCTCAGAATTCCCACCGCACTTCTACAAACTTTCTCTAATCTATTTTTTAAAATGTAAAAGTTATTATTCTTCCTTCCAAATCATCCAGTAGATTTCCTTTTACTCATTAAAGTATTACCATAATGCTGTCATTGAAATTAAACCCTGAAAAATTATATGAAAAATTAGACATATTAAACCCTGAAAAATGAAAAACTAGATACAATTAGATAAAAGTTTCTAAATAGATCTATCATAACAGTATTTTTACTGAACTATACGAATACCTCAATATTTTTACTGGCAACATTCTTCACAACAGCAGGAAATAGCTCAGAAGCATTTTTTCCCTTTGCAATCATCTAAAAAAAAAGAAAAGAGCGATTATATTATTACATTACTAAGTTATGGGGGGGTTAGTTTTTTTGTTTGGATTTTGGTTGGGGTTTTTTTGGGGTGGGGTGGTGTCTTTTTTTTTTTTTTGAGAAAGAGGCAATTATTCCAGATTTGTATTTCAAACCTGACTTCTAGGAAGTTGAAGTTAACGTCTGAATTTTTTGTTTACTATTAGACTTTACAGTACACTATCCATACAACAAAACCCCTGAGTGCTGGCTGGTTACAAGTTTGGAAGGGTGGAAGCAATAAACTGTACTTTATTATATCAGACAAAATAATTTTAATGCTTTTAAAATTACTTAAAAAAAAGATCTTGCTAATCTGAAAAGCTTCACAGAATTACCTCTAGGGAGCTGCTATAAAAAAACCCCAAACAACAAACAACAAAAAGAACAAACATCAGGAGAAGTTGTGCAAGTTACTTTTATCGGAAACAATCCTGGTCTGCAACAGAACAAAGCAGAAAAAAAATCAAATAGATACCACACTTTTAAAACAAAGTTGTTTTCCATAGCAAGATCAGCACAAGAGGCCTTAAAGTGTTTATACAGACAAAAAAATACTAAGGTAAAAGCAAGATCAGTCAAACCACTGATTTTTTTCTTTTTCAAAAGGAAGAAAGTTTTCGTATTTAATCTCACTGAAATCTGAAACTAAAGCATGTAATGAATAATAAAATTGTCCCAGTAAAGAGCACAAACATCAAAATTCCAGTTTAGCTTCAGCCCTTGTATGAACAGCTTCAGAATTAAGTTATTAAAAAAAAAAGCCCTAAGTACATTAGATGGAGTAAAATACTTCAGCATACACTACAGCTGTACTACTCCATTTCTTAGATCTAATTCCAGTGGAATGCCTGCCAGTACTTCATATTCAAGCTGCTGACCCTGGAATCTCATGAACATGTTACAGTGCTGCTGAACGTGGACTCAGCACACTCAGCACACCCCCAGCTAAAGTCACAGGCAGGATCTAGTCAGCCAAACATCAAACTAATCAGAAAGGTCAAGAGCTCACCGAGATGAGCAAATATGCAGGGATCCAACACAGGAACATGAGCTTTGCAACTGTGGTTACCGCTCCTCATAATGATCGCACACTCTCACCATTACTCAACATTATATAGCTGATTAAACTTCATATTCCAAACTCACAGGTCTGTTTGTGTATTTAATTGATAAAACACTAAAGGGCATAAAGAACTAGGACCACATGTAACAAAAATTAAGGAAACACAAAAGCAGGCAATACCTTGACAAACTATATTTGGAGAGAGTTAGAAGAAAGACAAAAGAAGAAGCAAGAAGGTAGCTGTAGTTCAAGCTGTAAGCCTGTTCAAAAGGGTTTGAGAGCAGCTGTCCAGCATGACATTCCAATTTAACCAACTTAACATTCTTGCTGCTCTATTAAAAGTACAGGAAATGACAAAACTAAGCAGCAAAAGCACTGTATATACTTCAAGGGTTTTTAACTAAGAATCTAACTTAAAACACTGCTGTCAGGACTGGGGGTGTGGTGCCTTTATAATTAATGCCAGATTCAGAATGACCAGAGTCAAGTAGAACTTAGTAGCAAGATGCACTGCAGAGAAGTATAGAATAAAACATTATCAATCATCTCATCTTGATGCAACACAAGTTATGTTATTCAAAAAAAAGGAATGATTCTTAGACTTCCCTGATACACTGTAACAGTATGACTCTATGCATTACTTGCATTGTTTAACTTATCAACCATAATAGCTCCAGTGTACCATGTAAATATGTATTCAGGTTCTTTTAAAAGAGTGTATTTTGACTCATTAACTCATAACTATTAGTGTAAACCCTCCTTAGCCCATGGATCATTAACCTGAAAGAACATAATGGCTCTTTCCAAGACTAAGGTCTATCATGTCATTTTTGTTGCTCTGCCTAGTCACTGCTCAATTGTGTTGTCTTACATACCTAGAACTCCTGCAGATAGAACTTGTCACTCTAGAGTAAGTGCTATGTAATGTCAGAGTATATTAAGCTTTATTTTTTCCATGAGACACACACACAGACACGGATGACATTCTCTGTAGGAAATCAAGCATGTGAATTTGTTTCCTAAATTTATCCTCTGCAATCTTCAGGAGTGAAATCTCAATGGAGATTTTTTTCCCAGAGAAGTTCTGAGAGGTTTCAAGAGCTAGTAACAAGAATACCTTAGTGGTTGTAATATCATTATATGTTTTAAAAGAAATACTGGCTATTGTGTTTTCATGCATGTAGTAGAACAAACTTGGTTCTGTATATGCTTCAAATGTATTTCTAAACCGACAGTGTTGCTCACAATCTTCCAAAGACTGCAGTTATTTTACAGCATGCATACAAGGAAGAAACAAAAAATAACACACTGACTGAAAAAAAAAAAAAAAAAGACATAACTGATCATTGAAGTCACACAAGCATTTTAGCTGAAGGTAAGACTATACACCTTCATGTAAGAGAGGGACTGGAAAGATCATAACAGGACTACTCCTATGCTTGAAATTATGTTGTTAGAAGTCACTCTCTGCAAGACAGACTTGTTTTTATTTGTAACGAATCTCTTTCTCCCCAGGAGGGAGTTCACAAACCATCTTAAAGAAGGAGGAATCATAGAATGGCTTGGGTTGGAAGTGACCTTAAAGATCACCTAGTTCCAATCCCTGCTGCAGACATAAGCCATAAGCAGTCCCGGTACTTTTCCATCACACCTATACAGACAAATGAAGGTTCAGCCTCTTGAAGACTACTCAAAGGGTAAGAAAACTATTGGTATGCACAGCTTTTTCCCCCTACCTAAAATTAGTGAAAATGCACATTCCAGTGAGACACATTAAACAGCAGTCTTGACAGAGTTCCTTTTTCCTCTAGTAAAAAGGCTAAAGTCTTTCACCCCTGGAAAACACATCCCATCCCTGAGAAGTCTCTAAATGTAAGCACACAACCAGTAACACACAAGCATCTTTGTGCCCAGCAAGAACATTATGACCACTGCTAAAAGGCCTTAAGCTAATTGTGCAAGATCACAGGCCTGGCTTGTAAAGCTCATTGTTTCAGTTTATGTGAACCAGAGGTTGGTAGCAGGAGTCTATTATGAAACACATAATAGACTTGTTTAAACACAAGATAAAAGCAAATACCTTGAAAATATGGAAGAGACAAAAACCAGAGGATCCAATAGTTCAGACAACTTGCAGCCAAGTAATGATCAACCTTATGAGCTAAAAGTCTGCTTTAGTTCAAGAAAAGCAGCAGCAGCTGAGCAAGGAAAAAATATCCAAGAAACTGAAGGTGCCTGCTGACATGTGGAAAAGTAGTGCTCTTCCAGCACTGCACAGTGCCTAGAATAGTGACAAAAAAACAAGGACTGGGAAATTATAAAAGGACAAAGATCCGTAACTGGGAAATGGGGAGCAGAAGACAGAATGTGCTCAATGCACTTCTGCCTTCCCTTGCTGAAGATTTGATCACCTCAGCCTAAGACATAAAGGACCACAGGTATCCGTGCTAACTACATGTCCCCAGCCTCATGGTATCACCCAACTTCTAGGAAATTTGTATAGTTGTTAAAAACCGCTTTGAATATTTCACAGCAGCAGGTATTTATGATGAGTGCATCTGCTCATTGCACACTCATTTATGAGAGAGCATTTTTTGCAGGTAAAAGTGAAAAAAAAATCAATCTAGTAAAGCCTTGGTTTAAAATTTAAACCTGACCCCACTTAATAGTTTCCAATTCCCCCATATACATATACACACACACTTCCAGTTGCAACAGTTTCCAGATACAGATCTGACCCCTTTTTTAAAAGGAAAACCAAGGGAGCAACAGGTAACTGCCCAAGCTTCCCACCCACACTAATGGCCAGAAGAAAGCACAAGAATATAAGTTATCATAGATTGAAACCATGACACTTCTAAAAGCCATGATTTCCTGCAACAGGACCTCTGTATGCCAGACTCTCACTGGTCAGATGCTGAGGAATCCCACATCATGTTGGAGAAATGAACGAAGAATCTTTTCACAAAAAAAGGAAAAAAAAGGTGGGTCCTGCTTGACAAACCTGATTTCCTTCTACAAGATGACCGACTAGCGAATGAGGGAAAGGCTGTGGATGTTGTCTACCTGGACCGTAGTAAAGCCTTTGACACCAGCTCCCACAGCGTTCTCCTGGAAAAACTGGCTGCTCATTGCTTGGATGGACGTATTCTGCACAGGGTAAAAAGCTGGCTGGATGGCTGGGCCCAAAGAGTGGTGGGGAATGCAGTTACATCCAGCTGGCAGCCGGTCACCAGTGGTGTTCCCCAGGGCTCAGTACTGGGGCCAGCTCTGTTCAGTATCTTTATCGGCGCTCTGGACAAGGGGATCGAGTGCACCCTCAGCAAGTTTGCAGATGACACCAAGCTGGGCAGCAGCGCTGATCTGCAGGAGGGCAGGAGGCTCTGCAGAGGGATCTGGACATGCCGGACCGATGGGCCGAGGCCAGCTGGATGAGGTTCAAGAAGGCTCCGTGCCGGGTCCTGCACCTGGGTCACACCAGCCCCACACAGCGCTACAGGCTGGGGCAGAGCGGCTGGAAAGGGCCTGGTGGGAAAGGGCCTGGGGGTGCTGGTCGGCAGCCGGCTGGGCATGAGCCAGCAGTGTGCCCAGGTGGCCAAGGAGGCCAGCAGCACCCTGGCTTGTGTCAGGAGCAGTGTGGCCAGCAGGGCAAGGGAAGGGACTGTCCCCCTGCACTGGGCACTGGTGAGGCTGCACCTCGAACCCTGTGTTCAGGTTTGGGCCCCTCACTGCAGGAGGGACGTAGAGGGGCTGCAGCGTGTCCAGGGAAGGGCCACGGGGCTGGGGAAGGGTCAGGAGCACAAGTCTTATGAAGGGCAGCTGAAGGAACTGGGTTTGTTTATAGTCTGGAGAGGAGATGGCTCAGGGGGGACCTTATTGCTCCCTACAACTGCCTGAGAGGAGGCTGTAGACAGGTGGGGGTGGGTCTCTTCTCCCAGACAAGAAGTGACATTACAAGAGGAAACTACCTCAAGTTACTCCAGGGGAGGTTTAGAGTGGATATTAAGGAGTATTTCTTCACTAAAAGGTTGGTGAAGTATTGGAACATATACTGTTCCAAAGGCTGCCCATGGAAATGGTGGAATCACCATCCCTGGAGGTATCTAAAAAAACATGTCGATGCAGTGCTTAGCAGCATGATTTAGTAGTGGACTTTGCAGTCCTGGGTTAACATTTGGACTTGATGATCTCAAAGGTCTTTTCCAACCTAAGTGATTCCATGATGAAGAAGGGAGAAATCACTAGCTCTAGAGTCACAGGAAAGAACACCATCTCATGATACAACCTGTACCTATTCACTTCAGTACATGCTTGGATAGGGTTAACTCATGTGTAAACCAAGCAAAACAAAAAAGCACATCCAGGAGACTGAAGGAACAGTGAGAGAAAAGAAATGCAAAAGCCCCCCAAAAAGAGGTCAAATGGACAATGAACAGCTTTTCTTAGTGCATTACTTAATACTTTTAATAATAAAGGGACATTATCAATTTCATTATGTTTAGTTTATAGGATTTAAACACACAATGGTGTTAAACATTTTTTTTATCACCTTTATGGGTTCACTGAAATAGTCAAATACACAGGCAACATGCTCAATTAAAAAAAAGTATATAAACTAAAGCAGTAAAAATAGTAAATGCAATTTGTCATTTTACTGCAAATTTCTGTTTTCTGTGCTGAATTAAGACAGCACTTGAAGCTTCTCTGAAGGAGCTATTTCCCAGTTTAAGATCTCACCTCCCTACTGAAAACACATATTTACAGGCATATTGGCAGTGCCACATAAATATTTTAAAAGTATATGACTGCATATATTTTGGTATAGCAATTTCTACACAAATTCTGAATTCAGTAGCTTTGAAACACTGTCTAGAGATTCAAAGGGTGACTTGGTACAGGAACTGTAAAGTAAAACCATTATTCACATCCAAGAAATAAAACCAATAATAAAAAAAGATACCCTAAAATAATAATAATAAAAAATCACATACCCCAACAATCCTTTTCATAGCATCCAGCTTTGCAGAATCTTTACTGCTTTCCAACATTTGTTTTAGGTCTTCATTTCTATCGTAGAAGCATAATAAAGCATTTATTAGAAAAAGTAAAAAATAAAACCTGAACACCATTTTTATATTTTTGCATCAATTCAGCAACTTAAGGTGAAGCACTGCTCCTTCTTGCCCACTTTTAAATTGTATTTGTTAACACTCTGACCTAGTGTAATGAAGTGTTTAGTAAAAGAATCTATCAGATTCCAACAATAATTCAAGCCCACACAACTTTAATCTGCTGTTAGCTGAAGCTTGTCTGGAAGGCTGAAGTCTTGAGGCAAGAGAAGAGCTCAATTTGAACCAATTCATTCACTTCTCCCTTTTCCCCCCCAGTGAGGGTCAGATCTAATAACCTGAAGTTGGCATGTTTGTGTTAAAAAGACAGTATCAACTTATGGAAATCATTGAAAAGCCCAAGAGTAGACTTCATCGTTGTATCATGGTCTGAATTTAAAGATTCAAGCATATAATCTTATGTTTTAATTTGCCTTCCTGGATTGCAGATTGCTACCCTCTATTATAAGGATTATAAACCCCAGACTTGTAGTACCATTCTACAGGCTGTAAGATTAAGATAGCCAGATGATTAGACATATACAGCACCCAAGCACTTTCTACAGCTGAAAAAGTTTTCATACAGAAATACTAGGTCAATAAGGATGCTCTCTCACAGATACTGATTCTCATTACCTGTCACTAATGAGAGATCTCACCCTGCTTAGCTTTCTAGATGTGAAGAGATCACAGTCTAACTGCATTTGTACTCTGAAAGTTTACCAAGACTCTTTGAAGAAAGAGCCTTTTGTAATGCCTACATCGCTCCTGTACTAAAAAAATACAAAGCAAACAATGGCTCAAGAAGGGACACCTGCAATATTCCAGAGAACTGAAAACTTCACAAGTTTACAAACCCTGTGAGCTTTTACATAGTCAAGGGCAACATAGAAATCCAGTGTGGAGAGTTGACCTTAGTTGGATGCCACTTGCCCACCAAGACTCTCTATCACCCTCCTCCTCAGAAGGACAGGGCAGGAGAAAGTAAAATGGAAAAAAACCCCTTGTGAGTCAAGATAAAGGCAGTTTAATAAAGCAATAGCAAAGGCTGCATGCAAAAGCAAAGGAAAACAAAAGATTTATTCTCTACTTTCCATCAGCAAGCTGGGAAGTAGGGCTTCAGTACACATTGCAGTTGCTCTGGAAGACAAATGTCATAATGACAAATGTCATAATAACAAATGTCATTGTTCCTGCCCTCTCCTCCTTTCTCTTAGCTTTTATTGCTAAAGAGACATCACATGGTATGGAATATCACTTTAGTCAGTTTGGGTCAGCTGTCCTGGCTATGTTCCCTCCCAACATCTTGCCCACTCCCAGCCTACTGGCCTTTGTGGGGGGAGGCAGCCTCGATGCTGTGTGGGTGCTGCTCAGCAGCAGCCAGAACACTGGTGTGCTACCACCACCTTTCTAGCTACCTATACAAAACACAGCATTATGAAGGCTGCCATGAGGAATATTAACACCATCTCAGCCAGACAGCATTTCAGAAGTGAATACAAAACCTAGATATATTCCGATTTATCACTGCCCTCAGAATTTCTGATTGAAAAGAAAAAGAGGTTTAAGCCAAAGCCAGAATTATTTACAATGAGACACAATGTTGTCATCCATTCCTCCATAAACCTTTAACATCATTTTTCCTACTTGTAAGGGATAGTTTCCTCATTTTCAGACCCGGTACTGCATCTGTTCTGTGCCACTCCATGAGAAATCTGCATTGTCCACACACTTCAATACACATCTACAAAATTAATCTCAACTAGATCGGGAAAACACCCAAACAACATATTTTACTAACAATCCAGAAAACAAACATGCAAAATTCAAGATGCAGACACCTACATACAACTTCCAACTGAAGTCTAACTGCTTTTTCAAAACCAAGTCTTTCATGAAACACTGCAGCAACCTAATACAGATGGCCTGTTGTAAATAATGGCTTCACTTCACAGCTTAATAGTTAAGTATTATTTTAAAAAGTGTTCTATTTTCTCACCTGCTTCAGCATCATTTCCTAAATATCACTGGGAACTCCTTGCGTTGCGTCTGCATCACACTCAAAGGTTCTTACCAGTTTTAGTTACTTCTGTAAGCATTCAAAGAACTATGTGGTCTGTCTTCTGCTGCTGTGTTTATTTAGTTGTTTGCTTCAGTCCTTTACATTTCCTATTTAACTTTGTTCTGCAGTTTTGTATACTGTTGAGATCAGTTCAAGCAAACATGCTTGTGTTCAGCTCTTTATCCTCACACTTCTTTAGGTGGTCCGTATTTTTCCCTCAGCTCTATATCCTTTTTTTTGATATCAGAAATCAAATATTAGTTGGTTTAGGGTTGTACCTAAAATACCTTAAACAATATGCCTTTTTTTTTTTTTTTACCTTCTAATCTCTCTGTGTACTTCCATTTGCAATTAACTTCTTAGGAAGGTTAGCTTGATGCACTTTTTGGCAGCTCTCTTTATTCCCATTCCTGGCCACAGAGATAGCTTGCTTTGCTGACCATTTCTGTCCACCTATTCCTCGTAGGATAGCAAGTAAGTTTCAGTTCTTTTAGATCACCTTGAAACACCCTACTTGAGACTTTGCTCTAGTTAGATACAGAAATTTTCAGAGATTTCTAATTCCTTCTGCTTAAGTTTTAATCCTTACCTTGTGAAAAGATCTGGATGACAACCGTTATCAAAGTTACCTAGCAGAAGACTGGACTTCATTTAGAAAGCTGCTTCTAGTACTATGCTCCTGCTGCCAGTTTTCTATTGCCAATTCATACAATCCTGCCCAAATTGACAGAGACATCAGTAGAAGTTAAAGCACAGGGTAACATAACTAAGCTGTGATCACCTAGTTCTCATGTAATTGGTAGGAAGATGCTTTGGCTCCTTGGCACAACCAGCACAGCAACCACTTTTCAAAACAAATCAGTATCTGACTAAAACTCAAGAATTCTGCATGAATAAGACGTTGTAGCAACTGCTTAATGTTCAAGTCTAGGAGTAAATTTACCTAATAAAAAAAGTTAAAAAATTAACATGAAAAAATGCCAAGAACATTTGTAAGTGAGAAAGTAGAAAACATGAAAACAATAATTTGAACTTGAGAATCAAGTAGCAAAACTGAAGGAAGTTACACAGCACAAAATTAAATGCTGAAGACAACCTCTCAGAAGTTGCGAATAACAAAAGCAGACAGTATAGTTATCACATGGTAAGTACGCATTACCTGTGTAACAAAAACAAAGAGGCAAAAGGTGACTTTAAGTTGTGAAGACAGAAGAAATTGGTATTTAATGACAAAATGTATTTCTAATTGCTGATATAAAGTATTTTATCACACATTTCAAATTAAAACATTTTGAAATGTTGACAGGGAAGATAGAAGCCAGAGAAATTCAGGCATGAAGACCTGTTTACAGCCAGCCTTGCTTTCCTAAGAGAAAAGCGGTGGAGGCAGGGGCGGAAGGAAAAGAGAAAAATAGAAGAAAACTACAAGTTCTTGATTAATTCATTTGGAAATTAATTGCTACATGAACTAGTGTTTTGTTTTTTTTTTTTTAATCTTTTCCTAAGAAATTATATTAGCAAGCATTAGATACTTATAGAGTAAAATACTGATCTATATGTTCATATGTAGAAGACCAAAGGCTTGCTGCTGCAACAGTTAGATGTGGTTTCAGTGTAACCTCAAAGTTTCACCCTTTAGGAGTGCAAGACACCTCAATTATTTTACCCAGCACTGCAGAATTTTGTTCCATTCTTTTAAGTACAGTATTTAAAAAAAAAAAAAAAAGAAAAAAAAAAGAAAAAAGCTGACTGCACTCAACCAAGCTTCCATGCCAAGACTGAGGTCTATGCAAAAAAAGTAATTTAAGTAACAGGATACCCACTCCCCGGCTGTTTTCAATTTCTAGAAACAAATATCCTACACAGATTTCAAAGGTCAGTTCCCTCCAAAAAACTCTTATCAGCAGCCTCAAGGAACGATGGGAAGGGCAAATGCATTTCAGTCTTTCATAATGCAGTTTATTGTACTGTACAAAAATATTTTCATCTTCTGAGCATTAGGAAGATTTAAGAGAATTTGAAACCTTAACTGAAATCCCTCAAAACCTAAAATGAAGGAAGTATAAATGCAAGTTTCATACTGCTGTTCATGTTTCTACACTCACTAGTTATTCTGAAGTGACAGTTCTTCAGTACACAATGTTAAACAAATAATTTCTTCATTACTTATGTCCACCTGCCAGGAGCTCAGGAAAATGCAAGCAACCCTTCAGCTGTATCAATATCCTTGCCTCTCCCTGTTAAAACTTTGAGAGTAATTCTAGCCTTAAAGAGTTAGGTCTTTATTACAGATGACTGAAATATAAGCTTTATTACTTTAGAAGCAAAGTCAAGTTTAAAGAAGCCTGATCTGACAGTTTACAAATATGGAGCTATATGAAGCAGGAGAGTAGCAATCCCAACAACAGTGGCTGCCAAAAAAAAAAAACCCAAACAAAAAAACTTTGGAAGAGTAAACATACAGTCTCTGAGCCCATTTTCCCAACCAATAAGAGCTGAGATGATTTACTGAAATTTACTTGGAAAAAGACTCCCACCTGTCTGCCCATTGCCATATCTAAGAATGTAATGAGATTTCACGAAGTTGTAGTCTAGTGTCTTAACCTCTATGTAATATGGCCCCACTGTCCTCCAATGTTGCCAACTGAAAGCACTGGTATGGACTATAATTAGAAATATTATACTCATATATGACATGAACAGGTTATGAAATACAATGTATATTATCTGCATAGCATCTACCAAAAAAGGCAATGAGCCAATTATTAGTTTATTAAGGAATAAGTACTCAGCTGCCTTTATAATGTTTACCAGCACAGGCTTGTATTCCTCAGTGTAAGAACTTGAAAGCTAAGGGAATGTAAATTAGAAATGCAAATTCAACACCTAACTTTCTCTCAAGCAAGCATCACACATGAGAGACCTGGGATGACACAACATGATGGACATCACAAAACACATCCAGAATAATACACTCTCTTTAAATCACTGGTTGAACGTTAAGCAGACTGAAACAAATTCTGTCTTCCATGTTTCCATCTTTTATGACTGTAGCCTTTAAGGTAGAATACTTTTTGTCTTTCTACCACAAAGCACTGTTTTCTTCATATGCCTTTGTACCATTTCTGGATATAATAGGGGTATGGGTATGATAGGACCTATGACAGGCCTACTGGATCCTATGTCAGGATTACTCTTACAGATGTTACTGTAAGAAACTAAACAAAAAATGTTCTCATTCTCTTTCATGCTCCCTCTACTCCCCTGCCACTAAGACGACAAAACCCAAACCTTACAAAAACAGCACCCCAATGCCCCAAAACACGAGGGAAAGAAAAGAAAAACACCACTAAAATACCAAACCCTAAAGCCTGATACTCGAGAGAGCATCCCACCAAACTATTTTAACAGACTGTAGTCTTACGTACAGGAAACAGTAACTAAAGAACAACTCTTAGTATGTCATAGTCTTAGCAGCACACTTGGGCCACTAAAACTAGCATCTTGCTCAGATTAAGACTGGGATTTCAGACTTCACTGAGAAACATTACCCACTTTTACAGAAAAAGAAAGCAGGAATAACTGTATGTCACTCCTATAGTTAAACAAGTTATGTTATGATAAATTTGGGCCTTTCAGTTACTTTGTCTTCATGTAGGAACTATCACAAACCTTTCATCACACTAAAATACTAACCTATAATTTGTGGCATACCATTTGCCACTGCACCTACATGTTCCCAACAACTGTTTTTAAGAGAACACCTAGTCCACTCGGATAAAATACACATTGACTGTATCTCCTATTCCTTTTAGCAATAAGCAATACCATAAGATAAAACCCATTAATTTCTAGCTTTGCTACAGTTTTAATGTACCCAGTTACTGAAAGAAGTCACCCCCTAATCATAAGGCTTTCATTGTAAAAAGCAGAAGTTTCCTAAGTATCGAAACCGCAACTGAAGTCCAGCTGGCAATGCAACAATAATCCTTTAGCTACAAAATCTTTAATCACGGAAGTTTATCAGCCCATTGTTTTATTAATTACGAATTTAATTGTGACTGCTTCCCATGCCATCTGTATGCCCCAAAACCTGGGAACAGTTTTAATCACCTCTAAGAAAGAGGAAGGAATTTTAAACAAACTCATGGTGAGACAGTGGATTTTCATATACAAGGACAGCACTGTGTTACTGCAAGGTAAAATCTGGGAAGTGGCAAACAAATCCACCACTGGGGAGGAAGCAAGCTTTACCAGTTCCAATATTATGGAACCACCTATCATAGATCAAGAACGAAAGTTACAAAAATCCATTCAACAGAGTTTTAATAATGCATTTCCTGGTTTAAGTTCTCCATCCACTGCGTACTTACACAATATCAGCTGCATTGTTCTTGCATTCAAAGTCTTTAGGAGATTTCAATGTGGATGACACACTTTTAACCACAGGATACCAAGATTTATGGGATTTTTTTTGCCTGCAGCATAGCAACACATTCCAACATAAAGTTCAAAATATTGTGAATGTTACCAAGCTTGAAACAGAAAACCCACACTGACAGAGCAGCTTAACCTTTGGTCTTGGCACCCAAGTAGTAATTTAATCCTATGGAAGATCCCATGCCCCCCCTCCCCAAATAATGAAAAAAAAAAAATTAAAATAAGTTAAAAAAACATACAGTAAAAAATCTACTGGCAACGCAAAATCCTTAAAATAAATTGGCTTATTCTAGCTCAGACTATTGTATAAACGCTAAACAAGTGTGAATTTAACACTTAAAGAGGAACTGTAAATCGATTTCAGAGCCATGTAACATGGAAGTTAAAACAGCAGCAAATACATGCTGCAATGTAAGTATTTTGCTGTTGATTTGGGGTCTTCCTCTAGCAGGAAATTAAGAAATCTGAGTTTCAGTGTTTCATTCTATACCGCAAACTGTTTGAATGACATCTTGTGGTGCTATTCAGTATTGCCATCGTCTTCCATTAGAACACGATTCATATTTATTGCCAATTCACAACACCAACACAGAATTCAAGTACTTCAAGGGAGACTCAAATCATTTGGCTGGAAGTGTAGCTGTAACTGTGGTTTAAAGAGAAATTGAGAGGAGAAATAATTTATTTCCTTCAAAGCCACACCTAATTTTTCAATCTGAAAACTAAACATGCTACTACCCCAAAAGCAAACTTGATAGTTTCAAAGGACAGACAGCAGTGATGAGAGGAAAACCAGGGTAACTATAACATCCTGTAAGGCTGAGAGCCACAGGGAAAACAAGACCCGTCCCAGTCTTAATAGCAACATAATGTAACTCACCCTTCTCATGGAGGAAGGATATAGAAAGGGTAACTGAATAAAGCATCTTCCAGTTCCCTGCTGTGAAGCTAGTACCTGAAGAATGCTTTAGCAACTCAGTGCATGAACACCTGTGAAGTTGCTGCTACCAGCATCAATGCAGATATGCAAACTATGTACATTTCAAAAGCTCTAACCAGATGGCAGCTAGTATGACAAAGCTGTTTGAGACCCTTTCTGGAAAGGGCTGTGATTTAATCTAAGATTATCTGTTGTCAGTAAAGTAGTTATAGACACTACTTCATCCAGCAACAGGAAAGGTTGTCTGAAAGGAGGAAAAAGATCTTGCAATCCCACTGCATGCGACCTCTTCCCATAGCGCCCGCACCTACGATGCTGCAGGGAAGCTTCTGTGAAAGAAAAATCTTCCTTGGTAGCAGAGGTCAGTTTCTTGAAGGCTGAAAAAGTGGTGTCTGAGGTGGTGCTGCTCAAGACAGTCTGTCTTGAGGCCAACAATCAGAACTTGCAGATCACTTTGCAGCATCTGATAGTTGTGAAGTGGTTATAGGAGAGTGTGAAGCTTTATTTCCAGCTTTCCTGAAATGGTGGGAAAAGGCTTCTTTTACAGATATTACCACAAAGGCAGTGCTGTCACTGCCAGAACCTACAACAGCATTAGTATGTTTATATGTATGTCCACAGCGTTTCAGAAACACCATTAAAAAGCATTACAATGCTCTTCATCTTCTAGCAGAATGTAAAAAAAAAAAAATCTTTATAAGCCAGAAGAATTCTGGTTTTCTCAAAGTAAGAAAACTACTGCAGGGTGGCATAGATAAGGATAGCCTTCGGAAAAGCAGAACTACGAAAATCTTGAACACCTTGCAAGTGTCAGCGTTATGGTATGATAGTGTTACAGAAATGTATTTTTAATGCCATTCGGGATGCAGATCATAGCAAGCATCTAAGGCAAATATATGACAACATAATAAATACGCAGAAACCACAGAGAAGACCCTGAACTACAAACTTCCCTTTCTGAGGAAATAAAAAGCCTCAAAAAATTTTTAATTACTACATTACAGATAAACACAGCAAATCAACAGTTCATTGCTTGCATCCTCATATGTGCAAAGTGCATGTCAATAAGAATATATTCAGCTTGTGCCACTTTCCCATCAGATCTGACCAATTTCAGCTGGAGAAGTGCTCTGCAACAGTATGCCTATATTCATACACTGGATTTAGTACCTATCCTGGTACTGACTACAGGGTGTATTGACTACAGGAGTCAGATTTTATCTTGTAGAGTCATCAGTTCATCCAAACCACTAATCTTTGCTGTCCTGCACATCCTACCAAACTGGCATATCACCATAATAGTGGGCACAGCGCCACTAAAACAGATGGGGAAAGAAAGTAGTTGTGCCAATGAGCTAGCGGATGCATGAAGTTTGGCTATTAGGGCTCGAGATTCCTCCAAGAATTTCACAAATGGCAGTCTACATACAAGCTTTCCTTGACTGGTTGAACAGGCTACACCACGGCAAAACCAGATCAACTTAAGGCTCCAAGAACATCTCTGGCAGCTGTTGAAAGCAAGTTCTTAGCTCTCATGAATTTGGAAAGTGTTATGCACAGAGAACTAGGGAATGAGTACCTTAATGAAATCACCACCTTAGATCAGCTCTCTGCAAAACAGGCTTGCAAATCTCAGCAAAAAACCCCAGGTTTTCAGCCCTGCCACATTTTCTGATGAATAGCTCAACAGAATGCATAAACTAGATCTGCAGGAAAAAAAAGTAATCTAATAAATTATAAATTTATTTTGCTTGGCAGGAATACAGTTTAAAGATGCAAATCAGTAAAGCTGAAAATGCATGTTATAAATTTGCCACCTGCTTCAATAGTGTACTTATCAATTGGTATCTACTGGCGTTACTCATGGTTCACCTGTAAGTTCATTTGGTTTAGATACAACAACAGCTAATTTTACAGCTTAAATTGTATCATTTCCAAGAACCAAACATTATTATATTTTAATACTACATGCAGGTAAGTTTTGTTTAAAATGCAGTTAATATAGATGAAAAGCCTCTGCCCACCCACAATTAACAGCACGCAGTAACAGCTACACCCTAAGGTACACAGTTAACATGGATTCTGTGTTACTAATTATCTCTCCAGGTTTTCTTAAGTTGGAAGATGGCTGGACTTTTCATCCCTCTAGACAGAGCAACAGTACATAGTGTAACTATACAAATACACTTAGGCGATGTGCATCAAACAGTATCTCTCTAAACAACACAGAGGATTCTGACAGTCTTCCAAATAGGCAGTGTTTATTTCATGGACTCCACCAATCTAGACCATGGAGAAATAGCTTGAGGTCCACAGGCTGGATTCAGCTTGTCCATAAGATTTACACAACTTCTTGGCTCTCAGCCGTTTTCTACTGAAAACTCCTGTTATGGGCAAAGACTTGCCTACAGCACATTTCCACTATTCTGGCAGCCCACAACCTGACCCTTTTTCTTCTTTTTCAAAGATGTGGGGCATCTGAATGATGTACACCTGGAGTAGCTAGAGTGACCTATGTCTAAAACATAATCAGCTCACAGAGAAGTGTAACACCACCTATCTGGACACACAAATTCCTAAAATGTAACTAAACAAACTGTATAAAGGAATACCATACATGTCAGCTCATGTGACCAGCATGAAAGAGGGAATGGGAAAGGAAAAGGTATCTCCAGCCATGCAGTGGGGCCCATTCCACACAACAAGGTTTAGATTGACTTATCTGAGGTACACAAGGTTTTTTATTTGTTCAGTTATTGAGATATCTAACAAAATGAACACGAAGTTTCCATCCTCTGAACACTAGATCCCTCTCTGATGTATTTGAAGTGATCTAACTAATCAAAAGGTTTTTTTGAAAGCAATACATACCAAATAGGCAAGTTATATTTGCCTCTTTAGTCAGGATTCAATACTGACAGAAAAAACTAGCTCCAAACTCATATATTTGTTGTGAAATCTCTTATTCAAGAACATTTTAGTTTAGCCAAAACCAGTAAAAAAACACTTTCTTACATACATGTTATATTTAATAACTTATATAACGGTTTGGAAAAACCTCCTCCTTTTCTCATTCACTTTGGTCCTGAGCATTTATACAGTTATCTGATAAAAGCTGACCAAAGTTTTATTTTTTCAATCTTTTTTCCCTCACTGCACTGGATACATACAATATATTAAGTAATGGGAAACATACTATTTGCATATACTACATGCAACCTATTGTGCCTTGTTTATATTAAGAAAATTTCAATTACTATTTCATCTTTACTGATCTTCCAGCAGTGAGACTTTCCACTTACTCAGGTTTAAGATGTCATCATGACAGAAGTTTTGAGGCACTGAGATATTTTCAATACTGTTATCATGTGTCTCAACCAAACCCCAAACTTTAACATGTCAAAAAATACTATGTTAATTAACTGAATTGAAGATTCTATTTGTAATTAAAAGTTATCAATCAGTCGTAGAATTGCTAAAGGTAAAAAAGGCAGCTTTAGCAAGAGAGTAAGACATATGGGCTTTTAACACCCAGGGATGCTCAGAAGTTTTAGGTATGTACTTCAGCTGGGTATTTCTACTGAAGCACTAAAACCAAAACAGTTAGGACAAATAATTTATATCAGGTCAACTTCAGACTTCACATTTAAGTCTAGTAATAGTAATTTGTGCCTCTGTGTGCAACTTGTTGTAGGCTGTTCTAAATAAATGCCGCAAAATTGAAAACAGCCTAACCTAATAAACAATTTTTTATTTCAAAAGCATTTTGGCTTTTTGTCTTCATGACAAACAGGAAAAGACAGAAAACATAAAAGAGACTGGGATTTTTTAAAGCAAGTGTTTAGAGTAGTATCTTGATATTTATACTTGAACCACATGATATTGTTCAGATTAACTGGCAACAGCCAAGTGCAGGCCTCTAGTCCAACAGTTTCTGCAGCAACAATCAATATACTGGGCTATATATTAATATATTTGCCCCTCTCCTGAGGAAGAGTTTTTCTTATATCATCAGTAGGTGTTAGGAAGAATCTCTCAGAAACAAAAAAAAAGTTTGCCAAGCACCGAAACGTCACAATGATATGTGACATAAGTACATCTAAGATAATATTCAGAAGTGTTGAGTGACAATCAAGAAAGATCAGCACACAGACTCTGAAAAGCCGTAACTGATTTTATTTTCACCAATGGAACAGTCCCCACACTTCAACACACAGGATGCAGACACATCTTGCATTTCTCTGTATGCCCAGAAGGGAGGGATCGGATCTGCCCAGTTTAAAGAACACAAAACCAAACCACCAGAAGATAAAATGTCTTCCATCTAGGCTACACTTCCTGTTCTTAGAAGATTTCCATTTCAGCTGTAAGGATAAGAAATTTCATTTGTTTCTCAACAAGGAGTTTTTGGCCTATTAGCAGGTAAACTATGCCACATACATGCTATATGCTTGATAATGACTACTACATTTTCCAAACAGTCTGTTTTTCTAACAATAGCCCTCACTTATAGTCCAGTGGCTTTTTCACACCAAGTTTCATAATCTTCCTGCACAGTGTCTGTTCCTCAGCTATCCAATCCATACTCGGAGCTTACCCACACAGGTCTGAATCATGGACAAGTTCGTATTTCAGTAAGAATTTGTCTGTGAGCTACAAAAGACCACAGAGATTATTGCCTGCTTTCCTCTCAAGCCCTTACTTTAGAGCAGGGGTCCTCAAACTACGGCCCGTGGGCCGGATACGGCCCCCCAGGGTCCTCAATCCGGCCCCTGGTATTTACAGACACCCCTCCGCCGGAAACCAAGCGGCCGCAGATGACTGCGTGCCACTTCATCTGCACGCCGGCCCCATTTAAAAAGTTTGAGGACCCCTGCTTTAGAGGATGGATCTTTTCTCCCCTCCTGTAGGTGTAAGAGCAAGACTGGAGGAGCAATTAATTAATAAGGCATGTCTACATCTCGCAAGCTATTCTGGTTCTTTCATACTGGGACGCAATCATATACATACGTGTGTACAAAACATCGCAGGACCCCAGAGCTATACTACCTCCCAAGCACTGGACAGCCTCAGCTAAGCTAAGTCACTTCAGCTTCTGCATTTGATAAAACAGAGAGAGCTATACTTCACCTGCAAAACAGTCTGAAGCCTATGATTAAATGAGTTATGTAGAGAATTATGGCCATGATCAATTATTGGGGTACCCCACTCTGTGGTAAAGAAACAGCAAAATAATGGTTAAGAAATAAAGTGAAAAGTTGTTTTCTATGGAAGAGGACAGGAAAAGGATGCAAAAGTCATAAATCAGCTACAACACACAAGTCAGCCGACCAGCATCCACAGTACAGCTGTGAAAATTGTAACTGGAACAGAACAAAAGAGTAAAGTATTTAGTGGAACAGCAACGGAAGATAAATGTGCCTTGTCTAGCAAACTAAGGAGGGAGGCCTATCAGCTGCTGTCCTACAGAGAGAAGCATCAGAGTGACAGCGGCTTCACGCTATTGTTATTTACTTTGGTGTGGTGCAAAAATAAACATATCAGTTTAAGTTCCTAAAGCATGGATGTTTTCTTTGTGCAGAATAGTCAAATTGAAGAAGTAGCGATTGATTTTCTAATGTACATGAGACCTTAGTTTATGGTGCTTTTTATTGGTTGCTCTTGGAATAGATTTTCAATTTGTTGTAGGATAAAACTCCAGCTTAGCAAACCTCTTGATCCTTCCCTTTAGACACGGGTTTTTTTCTCCTCTGCAATTAACTTTTCCTTTCAGGAGCTGAAGGCTTCCTGCGCCAGTGCACTTTGCCTGGTTTTTTTCTCCTCCATTTCCTCATTTTGACTTCTGACCAAGACACAACGCTGTTAACGCTCACTTCAAGCTGGGCACCTCGCCATGATCAACTACATCTCCCACAAATACTTCTAAGCACTTCTTTTTTAACCTACATTTGAAGGCAAAATTAAACTAGTACCAGTGTGCTTAACTAACAAAACCGAGGGGAAAAAAAAAGTAAAACAGTTTTTCTTACAAACAAAAAAATTCACAGATTATCCAGTGCCCTACAAACACGTCAAAGGTACGGCACAGTGAACTTTTCCACGGAGTCCCGCGGGGGTAAGAGCGGGCACCCGAGGCTCCGCTTCCAGCCACGGCCCCCGGCACTGCCCCTCCCCGGGAGAAGCCCCGAGGCCGCACGCCGAGCCCCGCCGCCCGGCCCCCGCGCCGGAGGGCAGGGTCCCGCCCGTCCAGCACCGCCCTGAGGCTCACAGAACCGGTCACCGCTCGGCCGCCCAGCAACCCCTGCCCGGGACAGGCCGCCGCCGCCCGGCCCGCCTCCCTTACTTCTTCGTGCCGCTGCTGAAGAGCCCGAAGGCCGCGGAAGCCGAAGGGGTCATGCTGGCCGCCGCCTCCTGGGCCAGCTCGGGCGCCGCCTCTCCCCCCTGGTCGCTGTAGCTGAGCCCGTTGCCGGACATGTCGCCGCCGCTGCCCACCCGCTCCGCCAAACTTACCGGTGCGGCACACCCCAGCGCTCCCCCCCGGAAGCGGCCGGCACGCGCCAGCACGGCGGGGCGGGCAGGTCACGTGGCGGGAGGCGGGGCCAACCGGCCGGGGCGGAGCTCGCCCTTCCCCGACGTGCTGCTGTTGCTACGGCAACGCAGCCCGGCGGTGACGCGAGAGGGGCGCGAGGCGCCGGCAAGGCCCCAGCCGTTGCCGCTGCCCGCGCCGGGCTCTGCCGCCGGGCCGGGGACCGAGGGGAGCTGCGGCGCCAGTGAAGGCCGGTAGCCGCCTCCCCGCCGCCTCGGGACTGCTGCTGTTTCCAGTCTCGCCTCTTTGTGGCCCCGTTCTCCCTCCCCTCCCGTCCGGCCGCCCCCCGCGCCCCGAGACGGGCCCAGCCCCGCTCGGCGGCTCTGCGGGCGAGCCCGGGGAGGAGCTGTCACCGCTGTCACCCCGTGCCCCCTGCCAACGCCCGGCTGCAGCCCGGCTGCGACGGGAGCCCCGGGGCCTGGCTTGCGCTGAGCTCGATGTATCCGGGCTGCCTGGGGGGCGTGATTTGCTTCCCAGCCGCCCGCTGAGCCTTGGGCACGGCCGTTCGAGGTACAGCCTAGGGCCTGTAGCATCAGCTCGTTTGTTGCTTCTCGTAATCCGTATTACAAATTTACATGTGTCCTGGTAAGCGCCGGTACTTCACCTGACCTCCATGCTTGTTACTGCAGTAGTGGTGGGGCAGCATAGACAGCATTAGTTTACATATGGGAGGCCACAAAATATAAAGGGATAATTAAAAGTTGTCCTAGGACAGTTTCTCCTAATTTCTCTTTACAATCTCACTTTCCTATGTGCTGCTTTCTCCCCTCCACCATTGTCTGAGGGATAATCTGTGTTCATTAAAATGCCCTTCTATCCATCTCCTGACATAACTTATATTAGTGTAGTCCAACCTTTTCATCCTGAGAACTGAATTCATTTCCAAAAGGTTACAGTTCACAATCAATACTTTTCATCTTGCAGAGAAAAAAAAAAAGTGTGTGTGTGTGGGGATGGATTGTCGTAATATTTTTCTACAGCAGCTTTTTGACTTGCTTGTCTTTCAGCGACGTGTACATTTCTAATTGAGACTGAGTCATTACCAAGCAAATAAACTTGACAACAGGAGTTACTAACAGAGGATTCCTTAAGTGTGCAAGGCTGCCTCAAGAGCAGCTGTCCTCAATAGTTGCCCTCTATGTATGCCAGCATTTGGGGTTTATTTTGTGACCTCTCACAGCTTTTTTATTTGTAGCACTGTCTCTTGAAAGTCATGGCTTGGAGTGTAAATTCCAGGTGTGAATATTCTTGACAATCGCCATTTTACCTGTTGGTTTCTTGAGACTTCCATATTTGACCTGCTCTTTACAATGTTGACAGTAACAGTCACCATACTTTTCTTTCCCTATAGATGGAAATATCTTGATACAACTACCATAAACAGTCACAGCACCTGTTGACACTCTTCCAACAATGTGATTTGGAGTGAACACCTCTCAATTATACCAAGTCAGACAGCATCCTACATCCAGACTTTTAAATGATCAAAAACTGGATTAGACTGCAGTCTGAACCAGACAAAAATGGACACCTAGTACTCTCCTAAAAGTTTAAGACATTGCTCCCATGTACAGAGGGATCCAAGATTTTATCATCAGTCCTTAGAAATTGTCTGTTTTTCAAACCATAAATTCATTTAAAAATGTAACAGTGAGAGCACTTGGACTTTGGTCCCAAACATGGCTATGTTTACCTGAAGGGGCCCCTGGCTATGACTTTTACTTGTATATGAAGTACATACAGTATAGGAACAGGTTATCTATATTAGGCCAAGTCCATAGTTTGTCCCTTTTAAGACTGCCTGCCTGTTCACTGTAGCAAGAGGTTTAAACTGCTTGCTTCTTTGTATATATCTATAAAAATTATTGTTAGGAATAAGAGACATCTTAAGTACAACACACTGATTTTTTTATAATTACATATATCACTTAAAAAGTACTTTCAGAGGAAAGCATAAAAAGAAAATAGTAGAATTGTAGAATATTTTAGAGACATTTGTGGGAGGAGAAACATGGGGAAAAGCAGACAAATGGGCTAATGGGGTGGATGATCATGGGACTGTGGTATGAGAAAAGGAGCAGGTAACAGTGAAGCAGAGCTTAGAAGGGCCTTGAAACTGAGAACAGGAAGCAAATACTATATGGAGATTTGTTAAGTGTCATTAAACAGTTCGATCAGGAAGGCTAGCTATGAGCTCTTGCTATCAGGTTTTGCTATCTACTTTTAGCCTGAACTACACTACAACTGTTTAATGAAAAGCCTTTTCCTGACTACATTAATTCTTCAAAATTACCATGCAGTGGCAATGTATCTGCACATTGAACTTATACCTGTACAAAATTATGTCAAAATTACTGAATTATGAAATACAAAATGCTACCAAATCTAAATTCTCCATTTACATTCATTGATTACAGTAATCTGTATTTCAAGGTTTTGTGCAGCCTAAGGAAAGTAACAGACAAGGCTTGTGCTTCCCAGTTTTCCATTCATCATGTTCCTTTCTGAAAACATTTCACCTCCATGATTCAGACCATCTTCACAACTGCTACTTCCATAGTACCTGGTAAATTGTATAGTTTCTTACTCTTCCATTCATAGATGTAAACAACTATATAATATGTGATGTATGGACATAGCTTTTAAAAATTAATTGCACTGAGCAGTAACTTCCAAGGCTTTACAGAAGGGAAGATGTGTTTATATGGATAAATACATATGGATTTTAATCAAAACTCATGTATTATATATACATGTGCCTTTAAGGGGAAAAGAGATTCATGTTACTCAACAAACTGTAATTTTGTAATTAACTTTGCTCAGCTTTCTGAAGCATTTACAGAACATATTTTGCAATGTTTTTTACAGTGTTATGTCCATGTGTTTTTTTTAAGGTGAGCTGGGGTGCCATATGCTTATTTGGTGCCCTCTTGTGGCTCACATCATTAATATGCTGTTTGTCATGAAAAAGGTGATACATTGGTAAGGAAGTTAATTTTTAATGAAGTTCAAGGTCTGTGTAACAGAAATGTCAAGATATTCCATGCTTTGCTCATATTTTCTCTGTTGCTGATAGTTTCTGATATACCTAGAATGTGCTGGTATTGCAGATCCTACACAAGTATGTAAGAGTTTTGAGGGTTTCTTTGTTGTTTTGGGGTTTTTATTTTTACTAAATTTTATTGATGGAAGCTAAGTAATGATACAACAAAAACTCCGAATGTTAAGATTTTTCATTCATCAGTGATTTAGACACCTGATGTATAATCAGTTACTTTAAAATTAAGCACCAAGAGCTCATTTCTTAAACTGGAATAATAGATTTTCAGTCTGAGGCATGAACTCAGCTGCTAGTATTCCTGGGTAGTTCAGGAAAACTCTTATGCAAATGAGAAAACTAATGGGTCTGAAAAGCTTTGATCTGCCTCTCTCCAGCTGAATCTAGATTTGGGACTGTAATTAAACCAAACCACCGTTTTTTCAAAAGCACCCGTTCTCCATTCCTTCTTGGCAGAACCAGCTACCATATTATCCACAGGAGCTGTTCACATACACACTTTTGAAACCAAGAGACTCCAAATTATTTTTTACTCTCTACAGCTCTTCTATAAATGCTAAATTTACACAGTATGTGTCTTGTGGCTTCATCAATGAATATCCCTTCAAATAGCTGTGAAGATTTTGCGTATATGATGAATAAGAAAAGTAGAAAGCAACAACGTAGAACATGAAAGAGAAAATGTTTAAAAATGAAACCAATTTCAATTATGAGTTCTTTGTAAATTCTTCAAGGATAAACATGCAAAATAGGTATTACTAGAACTAGAATTATAACTTTTGTGTCTACATAAAACTATATTTTACTTTTAGATAGAGAATATTTTGGAATTAAAAAGATTAAGATTAAATTCAAAACTATTATAGAAATACGAAAATCTCCAAAAATAAATAAACCCAATGAAATAAATACTCTTATACTTTTGTGCTGATACCATACCTTGTGTGTTTCTGCTCTATTTATTGCGCAGTCTCCTAGCCATTATCTAGAAACTCCACTGAGCTGGGCTGCCTTTGAAATACATGCCTGTAGTGAATCGAGTCCCAGCTTCTTTGGCTGGTGACAATTGGTGTAACTGGAAAGCCATGGCCCCAGGCATTCCCAGAGTGGTGATTCAAGGTCAGCCTACTGGAATTATTTTGAGTCTGGTGGAAGCATTCCAGATAACAGTGACAAGAAGGAGCTTATTTCAACCCCTTCGGCACCAGTCCCCAGAAAGGAAGACAACCCCTTCCTCCCTCTTAGGGAGGAATTACAGGACAAAAGTCAAAAAATGAGTAACTTCCAGAAAGCAATTGGGCTTGCCTGTCCAGAAGGTGGAAGCCTTTCAGTAGCTAAGTGATGACAATGCAACTAAATTTGAAATAGAATTCCAGTCTCAGTGGTATGTAGTCAATTTTACCTATGATCCCGTCAACAATAAAGCCACAGCTTTTGTCTTAACAGTATACAGTGCTTTGGTATACACCACATACAAAATTATTGCACTAGGATTAAATGGGGCTATACTCTATCCATTAGAGCATAGAGTATGGGCCCAATGAAATGGAAACAAATGACAAACTATTGATGTAAATGCATGCATTGTACAGGAACAGCAAGGATTTATTTATGAGACTAATACTATCAAAGCCCGAGACATTTGTCTTGATACTGAAAAAACTGTCTGTCATTTTGAAATACATCCTGATTAAACCCCTGAAACTATACTTGTGTATATTGAAAAAGGATGTGTTTATATGAGAACCCTTTGTGATTTTAGAGGTGTAGGTAATAATGCTGTAGATACAAGTAATAACTCAAATATTTGTGTTTGTAACTTCACTAAAATGATGGGACACAACATTAATTATTCTGCCCCTGTTAGGTCTTACCAATTATTACAATCTATTTATACATCAAGTCAATATTTATTACCTACCCCCATTGGAATGAATCTTACATTGGTGAAGAAACTACTGTAACACCATGACCTGTGTCAACTGGTAGAATGCATCCAAACCAATGGACACAAAACTCTAAGCACCACTCATCATGATACAGAAGAGATACACTGTGTCTTGGAAAAAGCGAAGAAAGATGGAGAACACCATTGGTGGGAAACCCTTCTTGGATAGTCAACAGCAACAGGACTTTTTAGTTTCATGTTTCACCCAGTTGTGATTTTACTAACTCTTATATAATTATATAGTATACAAAGATGATACGTCATAAAACAAATAACCCAACTTCAACCAACCCAAACATACAAATTCACACATAACAAATAGCAGTGCTTGACTATCTACTTACCATAGATCTGTAAGCGTATAAACTACCAATACACTATTTATGGCACAGAGGCAAGACATAACCATACCACCACTCGGTGAGGGTAAGATGAATTAACTATAGTCATGGAATGGAGTGTGGCAGTGTACTCCCCTGCTCCCCATCCTGACCTTTATTTCCATAACAATGTTCAAGTGATAACCAGCATTGGTGGTGGTGGTAATGGCTTCATCTGGCTGTGACAGCTGTATCCCACTCGAAGTGGATTCCTGGGGGACAAACAACAACACGGTAACTAAGCGCTAATTTGAACAGTGCGCCCACCTAGCAGTGCCAGTCAAGATCTGAGTCAAGCCAAGTTTGAAAGAAACGAACATCTGTAATCAGAATGCAAATATGACTATTAGTCAATTATCTTACTCCATTAAATAGTGAACAGCCCAAAGCCCGTTGAGCCCTCCTGCATGGCAGCAGGCTGCATGCCAGAATCTCCCCTTGGGTAGAGGCGCCCCTCAAGGTTACTCCCTGAGGCTGCACAGATGATCGGCAAGTGATTAATAGCATGACAGAACTTCGAAATCTTAGCTAAGTGGTATAAGGGATTGATTGTGCACATATAATACTTTAGATACAAACTGTTGACCAAGTCTGGATCCAGGTGCACCTAAACTGCCCTTTGAGAAGGAGTTTAGAGCACAAGGGGGTCCTTTCTGAACCTCATGACTCAATGGGAGGGTCTCCCTGACTCTTTTGTCTGACCTGTCCTCTGTGCAGTAAATAATCATGTGTACCTTGCCATCAAATCCTGCTAAACCACAGTCACACTTATTATCAAACTTTGTTAAATTGCTGGTTTATGCCAATAAACATATTGCTACTTCTGTCTTACAAGTGAGGTGTGTCACTCCATGTGCCCAAAGCCTTGACATTTGGAAATAGTCCAACTGCCCTACTGGGTCCTGAGTTTTAAAAGAAAATCAAGCTGCACTTACTAAGGACTTCAACCTTCACATTTCTTGTGTACTTGCACATCCTCCATGCTCCGCCTTCAAACTGTACTGGAACAGATAATACATACTTGAGGTTGTGTTTGCTTTCTACTGGAACTGCAAGTGAATTGTTTGGCACAAATAAAGGGACAAACATTCATAGAAAGAATGGTAGGATGATTAGATCTTCTGAGTGTCTCTGTATCTTCCAGTCAGTATACAGAAATATACATTTGCCCTAAAGAACCTTTATTCAGTTCTTGAGTTTAGAGTTCAGTTTACTGCTGAGTAAACAACAGTAAACCAGCAGTTATAATGTGTACAACAATAAAAAGAGAAATGGGGCAATTTTGAGCAGCTGGTCCATAAGCAGGGAGAACATTAGATATAAGAGCATTGTGACTTCCTTGGCATGGGGTCAGCTATGGATCAGTTCTTGTATAGATTACAGCAGTATGGGAACAGGTTTTACCGATGTTGAATGGATATTGCATCCAAATATTTTCCACTGTAGCTGGAGCACAATGTTCTTCAAACATGCCATTTTCTTTTTTCTTTTGCAGTGTTCTGTACGTACCCTGTCCCACAGAGTAAAAAAGGAGTACGCAACAAAACAGTCCCTGTCCAAAGAGTTTTAACTTCTTTTCTAGATTTTTGTGCAATTTGAGGACACAAACTAATCAAACTGTAATGGAAGAAGACTCATAATGTAAAAATAAAATATGGAGTCTGGAATTAAATAATGAGGAAAAGGAGAAAGTTCTTTTTAGAAATGAGACTGAGCAAAAATGGGAAATGAAGGCTCAGAAAAACATGATGGCTCTTTCAGGTGGTAATAATCACAGGAGTTAAAATTCTTCAGCAGAATGTAATAGGAGTTGGAGGAGAAACATAAGAGTCTCTTACTGGAGGAGTAACAAAGTGGAAAAATAGAGGCTCAATGCCAAGTTACTTCTCACATTTTCCTAAGGGTGAAACACTTACATTACTTATCCTACCAGACTTTTTTTTAATGTATAATAATATATAAATAGTTTCTGGAAAGAACATAATGAACTGGCTGAGAACCAGGTCTGTAAGCAATTGCTACACTTAAGTGCACTTGTATATGAAAGAGGTGAAAAGGCCAATAAATTATTTTGCTGGCAGATCAAGAATGGGGAAGTTGAAAGATTTATCTTGCAGATAACACTGGATACACAGAAGATCATTTCACACAAGGGAAAAAACCCAGCCTTTTTTTGTCAGACTTCCCTTGCAGTCATGTCTGAATAGTGACCAAGACTGTGGAAACTTCTGTTCTTGTTGAACAATACCTCTGGCCTGTCTTGGAATGAGATAACAGTTTCTCAGCACCCTACAACTGTGATTCTAAAGCTATCTCACTTATTTAGTTAATTAAGTCTGAAGGTTTTTTCCTATCATTGTTATCTCTCAGACAACATATATGTTTCTTCTAAAAATGTAGGTAATCCAAAGCAAAGAGAATTTATGTGTAAATTCTCCTTTTAAAATAAATTTAATAATTATAAAATTATAATTAAAGGTATATTACATTTTTACAAATTAAATAATATAACATTTCATTTATTTATATATTATATTATTATTTATATTACTTTGAATATATATTAATACATATTTATAGAAGATATATTATATAATTATAAAATATATGAAACTGTATAAATTATATGCATATAAAATATATATGATTATGAAATATATATTTATGCAATATATTATGCTATTAACAATTAAAAATAAATAAAGTGAAATTATTTTATTTAAATTTATTTTATTTAATATTAAAATTTAATGGTAGTTATAAGTACAATCATATAACTATATTAAATTTAAAGTGATGTATTATAAATCTGAAAAAAATTAGAATAATCTAACATCATTTATTTGTGAAAATCTCAGGCTGTGTCTCTGGTATTTATTCTGTTTTACTCATAAGACACCTTATTCCACTTATTCAGTGCTAATGAACCACTGTAAAATATGTCATTTTTTCATACTTCTGAGAAGGACCTTCCCTAGAAGTTATTTTGCATGTGAATTCACAACCCTTTTTTATAATGTAGGCTGCATGTAAATGCAGAATATTTGTAGTCTGTCCTGATTGATACATCTCATGATGTACTTAGGAAAATTTGAAACGATACAGAAACATCAAGATAAAGAATGACTTACGTATAAGAAAAAAGCCTAAATAGACTGGAACTCTGCGGACCAGAGAAAAGACATTTAATAGACACGTATCCGTTTTATGGTAGGTATCTATAAAGTCATGAATTGCACAGAGAGCATGACTCATTTTTTCATCTGCTGTGAGGCACCAAATTAAACTGGTAGATTGTAGGTCCAAAATAAAGGGATTTTTTTTTTTTTTCCTGCAGCACAACTGAAATGTGTATTTTAATAGTTGCCATGAGATACTGGAAGAAAAGGTTATTAAATACAAAGATAACATCTCTGGCTCAGGAAGTTCCTGAACAACAAGCTTATTACAGAGGAATACTATTACATACTCTCCTTGACCTGATATAAGAATCTGGTGCTAGTCATACTGAGATATAAGTATTTGGAGCTAGATGGACCTTTGCAGGTGCAACTGTTCTTACGTGATATATTTCATTTCACTATTCCTATTGCAGCTACGTAAATCTGTGGCTATCCCGCTGCCTTGTAACACAGTTCAGCAGCTGGAAAATGAGAAACTGCAAGTTTGTACAAACCACTCAGAGGTGCTCTGTAGAGCACCAACAGCCCATACACTCTAGCTAGGAATTACAACACAATATGAAAGAAATAGTAACAACAATGAAAGAAATTGGCACACATGTTATCTAATGGCATGGTTCAATTTCCACCAAGGACTTGTAGCCTGGTAGAATGGGAATGAAAGTCATGCTGACCTTTGTTTCTGTTTCCTCTTCTGAGAAATAGGAACGCACCAGTCTACCTCATCTGTAGTTGAAGAATGCCACACAGGAGGCAAGTCAGGCTGCACGTCCCCTTCTGATCACAAAAAACTGAGGCTTCCTGTTTTGTTTGAGTGAAAAACAGAAACATCCTTTGTTTTCAGTCTTACTTATCCCTGCAGGTCTTGTTTGCCATTTCTGCCTTTGAAGTTGTGGAAGAAAATTTGTGCTCACTCCTGCCAAACCACTGTGATCAGTCTTTAAAAATGAAAGTGTTTAAAGGGCTATTATGTCTATCTTTAAATGTACTTAAGATGTACTTTAAATGTACTAGGATGGCCCATCTGTTCTGCTCTCGGGGACACCAGGACCCAGCTTGCTGGTTGTCTAGTCCTTCAACTGTAAGACTTGGGTGCAGCATGGATATTAGATCTACTGCTCCACAAAACAATTCACTCCTAACTGCTTCAGTCAAAACAGCCAATATGACTTACACAGAAATTCTTTTTTCTCTGTAGCAGTGACTTTGTTTCTAGATTCCAAGCTACTTTATTAGTTTATTTTTCTAGTAAAGAAATATGAAGAAAGATGATGATGATGAAGAGGCAAAATCCTATTTTGCCTTCTATGCCTCCTTACTTCATAACTGAACTCAAAAGAGAAAAGCCTTACAGAATTTTGTTGGAATTCTTTCTTACAGAAATTTGGAAATGAAAGAGTAGGAGGATTACTTTGGAGTAGCAGTATTACTCAAACATCAGACAAGCAACTAGCAACTGAGAAGAGTAGAGGTCCTAGACCTTCCTTTCAAACCTTGCTGAAGTGTTTAAAGATTTGTCAATATGTCATGCAACTTTTCTGACACTATTATCATCAGAAATTTCTCCTTCTATGGCCTTTGATGTCTGCATTTCTTCCTTTTATCATTAGTGACTCTGTCATTAAATGCTAGTGAAAGAAGACAGCTGCATTTCCATTACCCCATTTACTGGTTGTTCATCAGTTGCTTTTTACTGGTCTCAGCTGCTACCCAATAATCAAGGCTTTTCATGCTTATTTTCTTAGAAGAAGAAATGGACGGGATAAGCAAAGTCAAAATAATGGCCAGTGTTGTGCAAAAGGAGCAGCTCTACAGAGACACTCAAAGGGAGTGTCAACTATGCCGAAACTGCAAAACAGAGCGTTCAGCATAGATGAACCTGGCAACTAGTCCAGATAGGGGGCGTATGGGAGTGGGATGAGGAATGCAGTTGGGACAACAGGGAATAGCACACCCACACAATCGCCAGGGTGGTCTGCATCTGGTTCTCCTCAGCAGAGCTATGTGAACTGGGCTTTGCTTCCTTCCGGAGCAGAAGATAACACTGAGCACTACTGCACCCATGCACATGTTCACTTAGATGTGGGGTTGGGGGAGCTGGGGAAGATGAAAGGACCAGAGATTTCACCCTTGATATCAAATAGCCTTCATTCTGCTTCGAGAAAAGCGTTTCTTTGATGCAGCTTTGTAAACAGTGTCCCATTCCCTGAAAACAGAGAAACAAAGACCAGATAGCAGTCTACTTCTGCAGTCACATTTTCAGCAAACCTGGGGCCCTAGAAGTCCTCTTTCTATATTCAATCAATCTCCCATTCATGCTTCTTCTGATGGCTGACAGCTTTCTGCCTCTTATCTACATTTTAGGAATTTAGTTGCTCAAGTGCTTATTTTCAAAAAAAGACGAGGACTTGCATCTTTTTCAGTAAAATGAATTTAAGCAGAATTAATACCTTTAAAGCCAGGCTAACTTTACCCAAGCCCTTGCTAATGAATTAAAGTGTCTAAATTCAGGCACTCTCATTTTAGGGGGTAGGCAGTTACAAACATCAGAACAGAGTACACCAGCAGAACACCTCTAAATGGAAGATGAACTTTCAGGCTACTCAGAACAGCAATAGGGTTGAGCTTAAAGCTACATGGGAACTGAATAGTTTGGCTGCCTAAGGACATCCCTTCCCCCATACTTCTTTCATCAATACTGCTCTTAATTTCTTCTGTACATTGCTTGCTTTTTTTTAGTTTCCCTGGCATTCAACTTCCCGTATAACAGAAATGCAGAGAAAACTTGATACCAAACACTGAGAAAATCTGGGGGAGCTCTCAATACTGTTATATTTTTGCTCTACTTTTACTCTCCTTTGGAGAAAGGAGACTAAGAGGTAACCTCTTGGTCTGACCCACTATGGCCTTTCTCATGTTCTTGTAATTGAGATCGTCACATGGAACTAGTACATGAAAATCTCTTCTGCAGCAGTAAGGGAAAAAAGTAGCGTGAAAGCTGCATGGAACAGAAAATGGGAAGTCAGAAATAAAATTGCCTAGAAAACATGGTTTCAGAAGAAGGGTTGGAGGAATACACAACAGAAAATCTTTCCATTCTCTCCACAACACATAGGTTGAAGACACCAAATCTGATTTTCTGAAGATTACTATATCATTTCCTCATTTCTACTCGTATAAAGCAAATTAAAATTCTAAGCCTCCAAGCAGCAAAATAAACATTTATATTGATCAGGCACTTCTGGTTTTTTTCCTGTTTGTTTGCGCTTTGTGAACTTTTTCTGTAGTTACTTTGAGATTTTTGAAGTAAACTTAGCTTTGGCACCTAATGTAACTTAGTTGTGCTTTTGAAACTTCTGTTACATGGACTGCTTTCCTGGCTTGGCCTTGTCCCCTGGGAGCCCTTGACCCTCGCTGCACCCTGATTGTAAATCCATAGACAGAAAAGGACTGTCCGTAAATCCATGTTGTCTTTACATTAAATAGAGCTGTATTATTATTACGAATCAGTGTTGAAGGGAAATAATATAAATACAGTTTTATTTCATATATATGTACACACACACACATATATTTGGTTAATAAAAATTAGCCTTGCCTGTGGCAGTTCCAACTTCGGGCACAAGAGGTAGATATTTTCACATTAAACTTCCAGCGAATAGTCATTATTGAACAACTAACTGCCTGTTAACCCCCCAGGGTAAGTGGTGATCAGGCATTGTTCATTTCCTCTTCTATATTTTGTGTAGGAATACATTTACAAGAAGTGAGATTAATGTGGAGAACGAGGGAAGCTCGTAACAGACTACCTGGGATTGTTTATATTTGCCCAGGAAATGACTTCAGAGGGAATGCAGTGTCTTGTTAATATTTTGTTCTCCGGACAGAATATTATTATATGCACTTACATGCACATGTAAGGACCAGCGTACACACAGTGAAGCTGATTTTGTGGGAGATGGAGAGTACATGTCACAGGCATTCACCTGCCCTGCACCGAATCTAATGATTTTCTACATGGGTTGGGACTGCTTTCATGAGGTTTTCTCTCTGCAAGCTAAGCCATTAGTGATCAAGAGCCAAGAATAGCTGTACCCTCAGAAACTATTAACTCTTAAACAGTGTTATGTTTACATTATGCGGTTGATTTTTAAATTTTTTGTAAGAAGTCATAGAGAAGAAATAATTGAATCTATTAAAATACTTGGATTTTTAATATTCCAAAATATCATGGGAAAAAATGACACATCCTGTATTTATTTTCCATAAATATGCACATACACATTCCCAGGTTAACTGCTACTTAGGAGAAGGGTTATCAACAATGATTTTTTTAAGGGGCACTAGGAAAGATTTTTATATTAATGCAAACACAAGCATTGATTTACGTATGGACCTACATCAGATGATTATGTTCAAAACATAGCATCCTGGCTTGTATCTGAAACAGTGTGGCCAGCAGGGCAAGGGAAGGGACTGTCCCCCTGTACCTGGCAGTGGTGAGGCTGCACCTCGAACCCTGTGTTCAGGTTTGGGCCCCTCACTGCAGGAGGGACGTAGAGGGGCTGCAGCGTGTCCAGGGAAGGGCAACGGGGCTGGTGGAGGGCCTCAAGTTGCAGCAGGGAGGGTTAGATTGAATATTAGGAAAAATGTCTTCACTGAAAGGGTGGTCAAGCATTGGAAGAGGCTGCCCAGGGAGTTGGTGGAATCACCATCCCTGGAGGTGTTTAGGAAAGGCATAGATGTGGTGCTTAGGGGCATGATTTAGTGGTGGACTTGGCAGTCCTGGGTTAACAGTTGGACCTGATGACCTTAAAGGTCTTTTCAAACTTATAGATTCTATGATTATATGAAAATATTATCTGTATGTTAATATTCCAATATTTGCCTGAACATGATTTTTGATTTTTTGTAGGCACGAGTGTAGGCTTTGAGCATACTTGTTAAAAAAACCATCTGCTACCAAGACTCACAGTACCCAATGTAAAAACTAACCTTTTTCATTCTGCATCTCTTTTTATCATCTGAAATGACCGATATAGTGGGATCTGGCTTTATGTGTATGCTCATTAGTAGACTCATTAACTATAATGTAGTTATTTATGTGAGTGAGGATTGCTTGCACAAATAAAAGTTTCAGAAAGGGAATTTACTTTATTGTATGTTGTGGCCTGGAAAGCCTTTGCAGGAACTGCAATGTCAGACTTCAAATTTTTTCAAATTGGATTTCTACATGTTATCTTAAGGTTATATTTGTGTTGTCTGTAAGAAAATTACTGTGTGGAGAATAATATTTACTTCAAAGGAATCTGAAACTTAGGTAATTACTTGCCATTAATTTTTCTGAAATCCTATGGTTAAGTTCCTTTGTTCTGTTTCATTTACGTGATGAACCTAACTTTTCTGTGATGGAGCATTCCAATGTTTAGAGCATCAGTCTAGGCAGTTATTTTGTGATAATCTGTGTTCACTATGAAAATTGACCAATGCAGATTCCTGTATCCACTATACTCACTTTCTTCAGGTGTCTTTGTACTAAATTGTATTGGTCTAATTTCGCTCACAAGTTTGACAGCACATGATCTGTAATTACAGTCTCACACACTGCAAAACACCAAGCAAAATAAAACCTTTTGCTGGCCCTTGTTTCATTCATTGGTTTGTCAGCCATGCACTGTATTCCAACGGGTGTTTAGGTTGTTATAGTTGAAAGTGAAGAAGAATTCATTTGAAGTAGTGTATTTGACAATATTCTCAGAGATCTCTGATTATAGACTTGGTAGGTAAAGAGTCCATACTAAGGAAAACCAGTCCAGCCTGCAGGAGCTGAATGTGACTTTAAAACTTTAAATGAACTGCCTTTCTTACTAGCCAGAAATGGCTGTTTCATGCAGGGAGACCACAGGCATACCCTATCCTGTCACCCAGGCAGCAAGAAGCCAGAAGCAGAGGGTCTGCAGCGATAGTGATATGTATTTTAGGTCACAGGCTGCTTCTGTGAGCATAGATCAGCAACAACAAAACAGTTTTCCAGTGATTCCTTTTTTTAGCTTTGCATCCTTAACTGACCCACTTGACACATCTTTAGTAACAAGGTTCAGAGTGCAGCTGGCATGTCAGTTCTTTACTACATAGAGCAACAGCCGCCTAATGGAAGGCTGAGTTGTAATGCCTTAGTACAGCAGTATGTGGAACAATACATGAGTGACAGATTATGAATACATAAACTTGCATATGATGTATGATCAGTTTTCATGAATCAGATTATCACAACATACTTACATGGTAAACGCCAAATTCAATGAGTTGCACCAAGAAACTGAGGCACAATGAAGTTACAAAACCAGGTGACTTTGGACTTCTGAGCTGGATTGCGTTTCCTGTTTAAGTACCCAAAATGTACCAGACAAGAAGGTAAATGAAGCTTGAAGAACCAGTATGAAATAGTGGGATAATGAATTGTGACCGCTACTTTAGACTCAACATCTGCTACTTTAAAATAAGGTGTGTGATATCTCTAAAGCTATGCACTATACAGTTATTAATGTTTTAGAGTAACATAATATGGAACAAAGCTAAACATAGCAGAACTTAGTTGGGACATTGGACGTTGGGATATATTACAGAACAGTGCTAACCTTGAAAAATAGTTCTAACTATTAGTAAAATTTGAATGTTTTACAAACTTACTTTTAAACTATAGTATTTATATTTCTTAGAACTATATTCTTATTAAGTGAGGGTTTAGTAGTGAAAATATAATTTAATATCAAATATTTGGGGGGTGTGGGTTGTGGGTGTGTTTTCATTACTTTTGGCTCCATTTACACTATTGTCCTTCCTCCCCTCCAGAGTAATCTTATAGGTATCCCAGTCATCGTTCCAACAACCTGGTCCTATCAGTGTGGCCAGCATACCATAGACATGATTTAGACACTTGTAGAATGAGTTAACTCCAGAAATAACCTGTGTTTCCTCACCTGATCCCCTTCCTAGAGCAAGTTTTAGAATATGCATTGACTCTTACTTCAGATGAAAAGTATTCTGTACTGTGACTACCATTTAGGAGAACAGTGTATCTTCACTGTATTGACAAATGATCCTTTAATTTGACACAGTATATTATTACTCTTGTTAAAATTCAGCGTATTTGAACCTGAAGTTATATAATTCAGCCTTAGCCTCTATTTTTCTGTCTTTAATTGCTAGACTTAGCAATCATGTGTTCCCTGCACATATGTTACTAAGCATAGGTTTAGGACTAAACCTTGTCATATTTTTTCCAGTTTTCTTGAAGAAGTCTATATGGACAGCATGGAATAAGTAACATACATAAATACATCTGGATATATACATCTTTATTTTAATTTTGTATTTTCCTCTGAGATTTTCAAGGGAAGTACTAGTAACATGATGGTCTACTTCACTGAGAGGCAGAGGGCCTGAAAACCTCCTGGTTCGTGCTTATCAGATCCAGCTGGGAAGTACACATCTTTCATATTGAACCAGAGAGGATTAATTATACTGCAGCTATCATTTAGGGAAAGGTGATAGATACTTGGATATGGGAAAAATACCAATAGAATAATTGAAGCCATTTTGCACAGGGAGAACCACTGTTGTCAAAATAGGGCTTGTGAAGATTCTTGGTCAACAGCCCCAACTACTTATAGTGTTGGTAGTTCTGTGCAGAGCTAAGTTTCCAGAAATTCCTCAGAGATTACTGGACATCTCTTTTTTATATTAAAATGGTAACTAAATTGAGGTTAGAACTAATAAACCTGCAGTGAAAAGAAACCTCTTCTCTCAGTTAACAGCACAAATTTAGATTATCCCAGAAATGTGATGATGAAAGTGCAGAATAAGCTAGCTAAATCATTACAGCAGCTTTATCTGGGACAGTAAAAATCACTCAGAAGTTTTGGTTATTAATTTTAATACACAGCCTCCAAACATGACTAAAATGACCATTGCTCTCTTTGCCATCACTAAATGTGAAATTCAAGGAGCTGGTTATATTTTGCAAGAAATTGAGCAGCCCATGTGCCACATATTTAAATTTGTCTGTCTCTTCCATCCTACCATTTGACTTGCACTAATCTGAAATTTTCAGATGTTTCTTGGAGATTGAAGTTCATTGCTGTGCTTCCAGGACTTCCTTTCTGCAATTTACTTCTGCCAAATTATGCTTAAGCATAATTTTATCCTACTTAAAAAAAGGTGAAAGTTACATCCCATTGTCCAATCTTTTACAACTAATTATATGTGGTTCAACAAGTGGCGGGGTCCCATTTAGGCTGTTGCTGAAAAGGAGCAATAGGATATTTTGCTCTCATTACTTAATTGAGTAATTCCACTGTGCAGATTCCAGAGTAAATTGCTTCTTTGTTTCTGGTTTTAATTTATCTTGAAATTACCAGAGATACTGTAGTAATTTGCTCCATAAAAATGCATGTAATAACAATGACTGATCTTTTTATGAACAAAAGATAGCACTGGAAAAATGTATTTCTGTTTAATAGATTATTGCTACTTCTACCGCTCTAACTTAGTACATCCCTACTGCAAATCCTGAAAAACAGTAGGCCCTATATAATTCAGAAATTAAAAATGTTTTCATTGATCAAACTATATGAATATAACTTTCGTATTTGTATTTGAATAGCAAGGGACTAAACAAACTGATATTCTTTGCTCAGCCTGGCTAAAGTTTTGGAAATACACTACCTAATTTGCAAATACCGCCCAGGAAAATGCTTAATGCATAAAAGTGTTTGCCAGTGATGCCTTTGGAAACAGTTTTGCAGCAAATCAGACAGCTACTGAATAACAAAACATTTAAAAGAAAATCTATTCCTGAGACAGAAGAAATTTTGTTTTTAGTGGTTATGGAACAGACCTTGGTACCAGCAAAAGGACACAAAAATGGAAGAGAGATACTACTCTCAAATTTAGGACAGATTTGCAGATTTCCATTGCTACCACAGAACATTTATAAACTGTTCTAGAAACAGCCTAGCAATCATCACCAATAATTTCTTATTAGGAAGAATGGCTGAAAAAGCAAAGGTATCAATGACCCTGAAGATGGAACAAATACACAAGGAATAGGATTTATTACTGGACATCAAAGAATTTCATTCTGAAGTAGACATCCATGCTTGGTCAGATACCCTATTTCTCCCAGAAAACAAGCAACAGTAGAAGAGGAAATGGCCCTAAGTTGTGCCAGGTGGCGGTTAGACTGGATATTAGGAAAAATTTCTTTGCTGAAAGAGTGGTCATCCCTGGAGGTGTTTAAAAAGTGCATAGATGTGGTGCTTTGGGACGTGGTTTAGTGGTGGACTTGGCAGTCCTGGGTTAACAGTTGGACTTGATGATCTTAAAGGTCTTTTCCAACCTGAATGATTCTCTGATTTTATTTGTACTTGTATTTGTATTTGTACTTGCACTTGTATTTTTATTTCTATTTGTATTAGTATTTCTATTTGTATTTGTATTTCTATTTCTATTTCTATTTATATTTATATTTCTTACTATCAACTATAAATGGTATCTTTGATAGGTAGATCAGATGCGGAGGGATACTTTGTAAAAGACAGGTTCATTTAGTCAAATTAATCCCATCCAGGCAGAAATGAAAAACTGGACAAGGTTTTGGAGCTGTAAGGCAAATTTCTGCTCATGATAGGTATTTGACTATCCGTCTGAAAATTTGTTGGAATATGCAAGTCATTGTAGGCTTCAGGGACCTTGAAAACAAGAGGAAGAAAGGCAGGTAAATTTACTGGAAAGCATTCTAGTCCCATGTCCAAAGGAAAACAGAAACAGGGAAGGCAAATATTTTGTTATATAACTAGCATGATAATAGTAGTTTCTGTGGAGCCCTAGGCTGTGTTCCAAGAAAGTAGTTAAAAGAAATAGTAGTTTTTACAGGACCATCGTGTTCAGCTCTGCTATCATTATAAAAAAAATATTAATAAGGAGGGGTATGAAATAAACTGAAAAAAACCTTTTTCATAGCTTGAAAAAAAAGAAAGCCCTATAGAAACTTGTAACTTTATCAGACCAATTTAACTGGCTTATCCAAAGAAGAACAAAAGATGACTTAATTAGGATATGCTTGCATCTCATAAGGGGAAAATGCAAGTTAAGGAACACTTTCTAGTCATTGGAACAGAAAAGCACATTCAGATGAAGGACTTCTATTTCCTTCATCAGACCTCACTTGTTCTGCCCAAACCTGGATTAACCAAATAAAGCTTTACAGGCCATGTTACATGGGAGATCTATGTCAATGAACTCATGATTATACCTGACCTCTAACAACTGTGATTCTGTGATTTTCAGGTTTTAGAAAGCACATAGTTAGTGACATAGGGGAATTTGAAGAAACCATGATACATCATGTCCTACTCTCCCTGTTCTCCATCCCAAAACAAAAACTGCACAATAAACTTAATCCAAATCTAACTTCAATCTGCAGCTGAGTATAGAGCTTGTAGACCTATATGCACAGTGAGTAAAGCAGTTGAACATACAAATCACCATTATAATAACCTAGCATTTTATTATTGTACCAGACAAATAAATAACTTTGTCCTTCATAACACTAAAAGTTACCTATCCTCAGATTTTTGAATAGTTATCACTGTCCTCTCCCTCCTCTCCAGTATCATCAGCTATTGCATGTAGAGGACTTAGCCCTAGTCCTGGAAAGGATCACTGTATGTTCTGCCTGAGCAATTAATGTGGGTGGCTAATACGTAATAATGAAGACACTGAAAGACGATTTAGTAAGATGATGAATGTGATGGACAGCTACTTAATTGCACAGGAGAAAGTTAATTCACTACTGGTGTCATTATTTAAGTAATGCTTGTCTGTTCAACAGGCATCTACTCAACAGAGATGTTATTAAAGCTAAATTACAGCAAAGCTGTGAGACGTCTCCATCTAAACAAGACAAGCAAGACAAAATGAATGATGAGATACTTATTTTAGTAATTTTCAGTTTAGCCATTTATTGCAATTACTACTGGATGCTGTATTGTTCATTGCTTCATTTCTCACTTTGTGTCTGCAGCCACGTGATTTGTATTTTTGTTGTTCAAAGTACATAAGTCATATAAAGTAATGTAGAACTTTTTTTTTTAATTTAGAGTTATTTAGTTGAAGAAGCAATATGAAAACAGGATGATACATGAAGCAACAGAAATTAGGATTTAACATGAACTAAAATAACCTCAACTGTTAGATGAAAAATGGGCATGTGCAAGTATCAACTTTAAATTTTCAGTCTGTCATGGTTGCAATGGCAAAGCTTTACAATGGAATAAAAGCATTACCTGTAAGATATAAAATTAGAATACATATTAGTAACTCTCCCTTGCTATTACTTAAATATGATTGGTTTTAAGGCAAACTTTTGTTCTGGAGCAGAGAGAAGGTTTAAATGTTAATATAAGTAATAGATCACAGTAATACAGATCTTGATCACTAAACTTGTATCAAAACAATACTTAACCCAAAAAATGCTCAAAGCCTTAAAACATGGACTGAAGAAATGCAGGGGAAAGACAATTCCTCTAAAGCACTCTTGTGCATTTCTTTTTGTTTTCATATTTTTAGTACCTCCAAAAATACCAATAATGCAATTTAATGATTCCAGTAGGAGCTAAACACAACATGCACCCAATTTCTGTGATATTTAGATGGTAATACAAAATTGAAACTCTTTTCTATTTTTTATGTCCATCCATTATATCAAGAGATCAATAGATCTGAAAAATTATGTTATTGTCAGAAATTATTCTGCACTAACATAAATGAGGATACAACCCAAAAATAGACTCCTCAGACTTCAAAATGGATATTAAGTTTGTTTTCCTAACAATCTTAAGATTCTTTTTACAGTCTTCCATGTTTAGAGTAGATGGAATGGGAAAATGGAAATTATTTACATTTAATATATTTTTTATTTCAATACATAATAAAATTTGTATATTTATTTTGTTCTTGTAATTTAATTCAACCCAGGCAATTGTTGTTTACATTAATGCATTCATCTGCTTTGCTTCCTTGGTTCTCAAGGTACATCACAGCGTGTAATAACTTGTATTCAACAAAAAAGACCAGTGATGTTTAAACAAGTTGCTTTAACCGTGTTTTGCATTTACACATTTTCTTTTAATGTTAGAGTTTGAAAAACAGTTTAATTCAAAGTTTATTATTAATGTAAAACATTAGCTTTTTCAATTTCTTAGTGTGTTTAGTCTCTTAAAAAATATATATTTAGTAATGCTAAGTATTATCAATACTTAGTAATATTTAAAATATGACTACTGATATTACATGTATTTTCATTTAATTGATTAAGATTTGACATTGCAAAGCCTTGTTTTCTCCACCTGCAAAGAATGGATAAACAATAAAAGATGTTTATTTATTCCTGTGTCACATTGTGGGTTTACATTTGACTTTAATGTATTTAGTGGCCTAAACTGCCTTTCTTAAAATATGTAAAAGTGATCTTCATTGTGATTTCTCTTTTTCTGCTAGACAGCTAGAGGTTCAGACTACAGGCCTAACTTCTGTTCCTTCGTTTACTTTTTCATCATTTCAGTAGTTCTCCTGTCTTACTTGAGTAGTCATACAAATAAAGGATGTTTCGGTTAAGCATAAACTGTGTCATTCAGCTTTAATCTCTTATGCTTGGATTATTTTCATTTTCACTTATTGATATTTACTTCCTTTGATCAATCAATTTCAGAAGTTGTAGCTTCATTTCTTTTTTCACAAGGTTGGGAGGAAATGTTGCTGAATGTATAGCTTATTGTTGCACAACTATAGTGCAGTATTAAAGGATAATGTTGAAAAGTCAAGTTTAATTATCCCTGCTGGTCACTGAAGACAGAGAGAGTTTTGTTTTGTGGTGGGTTGACCCTGGATGCATGCCAGGTGCCCACCAAGCCACTCTATCACTCCCCTCCTCACCTGGACAGGGGAGAGAACACAAAAGGCTCGTGGGTTGAGATCACTCACCAATTACCGTCACGGGCAAAACAGGCTCAGCTTGGGGAAGTTAGTTTAATTTATTACTAATCAAATCAGAGTAGGGTAACAAGAAACAAAACCAGATCTTAAAACACCTTCCCCCCACCCCTCTTCTTGGGCTCAGCTTGGGTCCTGATGTTCTCTGCCTCTCCTCCTGTGCGGCACAGGGGTCGGGGTGTGGGGGCTGCGGTCAGTCCCTCACACGCTGCTGCTCCTGCCCCCTCAGGGGAGGCTCCTCACGCTCTGCCCTGCCCCAGCGTGGGGTCGCTCCCACGGGAGACAGTCCTCCATGAACTTCTCCAGCATGGGTCCCTTCCATGGAATGCAGTCCTTCAGGCACAGACTGCTCCGGCCTGGATCCCCACTGGGCCACAGGTCCTGCCAGGAGCCTGCTCCAGCACAGGCTTCTCATAGGGTCACAGCCTCCTTCAGGCATCCACCTGCTCTAGTGTTGAGTCCTTCACTAGCTGCAGGTGGATATCTGCTCCACTGCAGGGCACAGCCTGCCTCACCATGGTCTTCACCACAGGCTGCAGAGGAACCTCTGCCCTGGTGCCTGGAGCACCTCCTGCCCTCCTTCTGCACTGCCCTGGGGGTCTGCAGGGTTGTTGCTCTCACACAGTCTCACTCCTCTCTGTAGCTGCAGTTGTGCAGGTCATTTTCCCCTCTTCTTAAATGCGTTATCCTGGAGGTGCAACCACTGTCACTGGTGGGCTCAACCTTGACCAGAGGACATAGGGGAAGCTTCTGGCATCTTCTCACAGAAGCCACCCCTGTAGGCACCCCCGCTCCCCAGTATGTAGGTCTGAGCTCTAAAGCATGCCAGATGCTGTGGAATGGGCTATATAAGAGCTGAAATAGATGTTTACTCTTCAAAAGTTACACATGTTCCTCAGAAAATATGTCCTTTAATCAATTACTCTCATCTGTCCATGTCTACACGAAATGGCTTATTATTATTGAGTGCCTTTCTTCCTTGCTGGCAAGTAGGAAAAAGGCTTTATAACTCAGATCATGAAGTACTCCATATAATAATTCCTGCTTCAGAAAGAATAACTTAAGTACAGGCAACGTATGGTTTCACTCACAAAAGGCATCACTTGATACAGCGGAGAAAGTCTCAGTAATTATCTCTTCCCAGTATTTTATGGCATCTTTGAAAACTTTATTTGACTGTTTTTTAAAATTTATTTATTTATTTATTGTTATTTATTTATTGATAACTCCCCATTCAAATTAGCACAGTGTTAGTAACTTCCTCAGTTCGATGTTTTGAAATGTGTTTGCTGTGACACTTGAAAAACAGCTAGCCAGAAGGCTTTTCCAATTAATATTGCCCTGCTCATCAGGCTTAGAAAATGGGTTTCTTATAAACCAGCATTGGTTCGACCTCTTTTTGCCAACACTTTACAATATTCTGTCAACATTTTAAAATATTCTGAAAATGGGACAATTTTCCAATGTAAGCCTTGTGGGAACCAGAGCTTACTTGTGAGAATCAACCTGGTGAGAAGTCAGGCTGATTTTCTACATGCATGAGCCTTTTTCTACATGCACCAGTTCACATCTTCATAAGGTCATCTTTGTTGTATAGTTCTTCAGATTTTTTACTGTTTATATATATATATATATAGTTATAGTTACTCAGATTTTTTACTGTCAGTACCTACAAATATTGTAACTTTCTCATCATTACAGAATGGAAGTACAATAGTAAAAGTCATGAGTTCTAGCTTAATTTTTCATGGTGATTGCTAATGATTTGTCCATTTCATCTTTATGTCTTCTAGAAAGTAATAATATGCCTTCATTTTACAAATAAATCCCAGTAAACTTGCAGAGGAACATTCCAGGAGGAGGTGAATTTAGGCACTGTATTTCAAGTGTGGCACACCAAAGTTTTGTCAGCTGAGTAGAAAGGCCTTTCAAATTCACAGATATTCAGTATATACATTTATCTGTACCTGCAATATAATTCCTTTCTTATGTACTTGCTTTATCAGGCAGTACTTACTGGATACTCTTACAGACCAGCAAAGTGTATGAAAGTGCTACCTTTCAGTTGTGCCACATCTGATGTATTAATGTGGTAGCATGTTATTTCTGTTGAGCAGTACAATGGTTGTGACAACAAGATTGGCTGATACAAGCAATTACATATACTGCACTTAATGAATTACATGAATGAGGAGTATCAAGGTTTCTGCGTTGTTTTGGGTTCTCTTCCCAGTTTAGTGTCTAACAGGTTTAATATTTCCAAATGTGATACCTGGATTCAGCTTAGAAGAAGGAATGAAAATAGGCATTTAGGAAACAGTGGGCAGATGTTTCTCTTGCTGTATTGTGTTGTGTAAATGTATCTTAAAACCGTTTCCAAAGCTCTTTCTAGCCTGTATCAGGCATTAACCAAACAGTTCTTACTGTTTTGAATGGAAAAATGATTATACATTGGAAACTGAAAACTGGCACGATACATAAATAAATATCATATAGGATTTAAATTATTACTTATTTATGTCTCAGACCAGCTGTTTTTCCGTTTAAACTTCATGCAAGGGATTCCTATATTGATATTCTATATTACACATTATATGTTAAATACTAATAACATAACATGTATTTTTATTATATGTTTTTAATGTTGTATACAGAATAATAACAATGTTGTATAGTAGTGTATAATAGTAATGCTTTAGTATGATAATAATTTGCTATATTTTATACATTATACATTGTACATTACACATATTACATGTTAGTATATACAGAACTGAGTACATGACATACAGTTGTATTTGAAATCAGAAGGGAAATGCACAGGTCACACACAGAACTATAAATTACTTATGTCTTCATGACTAGAATTCCAAAATAATAATTCCGTTTCAGCCACACATTCTTACCGCTTTTACCTGTAAGCTGTGCCACGTGCCACTCTTCAACAGTTTCTCCTGTCTTGGCTTTAGGATCTATTTGGATAATCCAGAATATTTACCCTAAAGTCTAATATTCTTTAAAAAAATGGGGGAAAGTACAATCCTTTTGTGGCATTCAAGTCTTGAAAATCTGAATTCTACAGGATAAGTAACAATACCAGCAAGAATATAACCATTTAGGGTATATTGCTTGCTAAATTAATGGGTGTAATGAGAGACATATGGATTCCAGAATACTAACAGGATGCACGAGCTTCCATACATGGCCTCCTAAGTTTCCTGACTGCTCATTCTACTCTAAGCTTGTATCACTCAGAAGATGTCCTCATAACAAGCATCCTCTAAATACAGAAATAGGTAGAAACGAAGCTGTGGTGTAATGCATGCTTTGGCCAGTGTCAGATGCTGGGTTATGCTTCTGTGGTGAAAAGTAGTCGTGGTGTTCAGGGCACCCCTTTTCTGTTGCACAAAAATACCCTTTATGTGGATGGTAGCTCCTGCAAGGGTTGAAGAAGACTAGTAAGAGGGTGACACCAGGAAGATACTAGCAAACAGGGAAGGCTGTGTGTTTTCTCTGTAGTTCCGTTAGAAGTGTTCGGATTAAAATGCATAGGATCTTGATGTAATCAAAAGATGGATACCACATTATCTTAACTGGAGAACCAGAAGAACTCATGCAGCCTGCTTTCCTTTGGCTTTGAGAGTAACAACAGATCGCAAGCTGTTTAATGAAGGATGAACTTGAAAGCTTTCTCTGTAATTGGAAGCATTCTCCCTTTATAAATTTTTCTGGTCCCTAATAATGTAATTTAGGTAATGTGGCAAGTTTTCCCTCATTTAGGGCACTAATATGGTCTCTCATCTCTACACTTATTCCTTGAAACATGGAGGAACATGGTATTTTTAAGGGGTATTGATGCACACACATTGAATAATGGCAATTCTTTAGGAAATGTTTAGGGCAGAATTCATATGTCCTTTTGCCAGCTCCCTCTAAGAAGCTAGATGACCCTTTAGTAAAACTATGAGATTCATCTAAGAGACTTACTTTTTTAATGCTAATAGCTTTAAAATTTGTTTTATTATTTATGTTCCAAATATGCCAAACCTAGCATGTTATACTGCTTTCTTGGCTAATATTAGACAAACAGATCTCACTTAATTCCCAACTTGCTTGTTGCACACATAATAGCAAACTAATGTGGCTGTATGTCTTAAAAAGGTCCTGCTATAAAGTAAATACTTTGTATACTCTGCAAGTAAAAAATTTCCCTTAAAGCAATAAATGGCTAGAAAAGCAACATGCCTTTATGCAATGCAAACCACAGAGCTACATGGAGAGCAAAGGACCTTGAAGTGGCTTTTTTATCTCTTACATGAGATATTTTCAGATGAAGGATAACCCAAAAACTTACATGTGAAACGCTGACATTTTCTGCCTAATAATTTTAGTAATACTATTAAGAAACTAATAGGCTGTCTTTAGAGTATATCTGTATTTTACTTGCAATTTCACTCAAAATACCACAGTTTTTCTGCCCAGCATTCAAACATGTTCAACACTCAAACATTTCAGTATGTGCAAAATAAGCTAGACCATCCCTGACGTCTCCACATATCCCAAGCCTTAAACCCCTGACTCAAGATTAACGGAGTTCAAAGGCATTTTTTAAGTATATCCCAGCAGAGACTAGAAGCCTGGAAGCCAACATACTTCAGAGTCTGGAAATGCCTGTTTTGATATGTAATAAAAGAGAGGGAATAGAGGATCCAATAACACAAAAGAAATAGGGTAATCTCATAACTAACAAACACCCTCAGTCAGGTGGTTACGTATGTAGATTTCATTGCGGGCAAATATATGCAATCCAGTCTTGAAATGCAACAACACACTTATTAGGCTTCTTCCATCAGACAAACACAGCTTTGATACACAAATCAGATGGAAGACTTCTTAAAGACAGCAATTTGCAAGCCTTTTTTCTTTAAGGAATACTTTCAAATAAACACTTTCATAAAAATCCTGGAATTCAGATAAAAAAATATTATAACTAAAGTTTACTAAAAGTAAACTAACTTTAGAAAAGAAAGAAGGCTTGTATGCAAGATAAAATATTTACATAAGATACAGAGTTCTAGAACTACTGACAGGCCTACTACTTTAACTAAGAAAAAGGAAAAGTATTTGAGGATATCCTCTTCTATTCAGAATATAGAAGGAAGCTGTTTTGGGGAGATGAAATTTCAGAAAGAACCTTAAAATAATGACTCTTCAGTTGTTTGGAAATGAAGATTTCATTATATGCTTATGACTTTATGTTCTTCATACAATATACGTAATAAAGCTGGGAAGGATTATAGGAAATAAAAGCTTTTTTTCCAGCAATGAGGATATGAATTAAAATACTGTAACCCACAGATACGGCATTGTGGCTTGAAACAGTAAAGGATGACAGATTACTTCTCAAGTGTATAGATAATAAGCTTAGATATTTTGGCACCAATGGTTTGAAAGAAGGAGGACATGTTTCAGTGAAATACAGAATGGCAATTACTTACTCTGATGTAAATGCAAAAATTTACAATTTTTAAATTTTTTTTTATTTATTTACATTAAATTTACATTTACAGTGAGATAACCTGGTGAATTTCAGGGCTTTAAATGAATAGTTTGACTTCAGTATCTTTTTTTCCTGAATCTCTCTTAACCTACAGAAACATCTTAAAGAACTCTATAAAAATAGTTAAACAGCTGATAAAGATTAAATTGTAAGTTAATACACAAAATAGACAACTGAAACAATGCAGCAGCAGGACAAACCAGGGCAGTGCTGCCACAGAATTCCTGGGGGAAACACTTCAGAAACACTGATGGAACAGAACTTTCTGACCTCAATCCTGCAATGTAGCTCATCCCAAAACTTTCAGTATAAAAATTATGGCAAGCAGGAAAGAGCCTCTGGAATTTAAAAGCACAAGTGGCAGTACATGGCACTTTGGGCAATATGGAAGTAGCCAATATAAATATAATATATAAATACATATACACATTTAAATATACATAGAAAGATGAAGAGGAGAGATATGTTTTCACTCAGACTCAAATTAAAATTGCCTAAGCCTCGAAACAAGGGGAATAATTTATTCATGGCATACAACCTTAGATAACATATTTTGAATAGATGTATTTAAATATAACTATCAGTAATAGGAATTTTTAAAAGCAGACCTCTACAAAAAAAACTTCTTAGAAAGCACAGTGATAAAGCTATTTACCTTATGAAATTTCATACAGAAATCTGAAACGTGCAAAGGCAATGGAAATTGTTTTGTAGTGTATTATCTCAAGGCTATGCTTTTAAAAGACAAAATTCAAAGTCTGTAAATTTATGAAGTGTGGATTGCAAATATGAACCAAGAGCAAAAGATGAGAATGAGCTAATGCAGATCACAACTCTTATTTCAAAATTTGCCAAACAGCACAAGCTCAGTACTATCTGTTTCATGGAACATTTTAATCTTTATATAATTAGATAGTACTGTTGTCCCAGATAACAGTGTGAAATGTAATGTTACACTGGCCCTACTTTACACAGGATGTGATGGAGAAGGGAGAGCTCATGTAGGGCTGCAAACCTGACATGGAAATGAATTTTGCAACAGCATTCTGGGAAGATATGAGCAGTGAAAAATGAATTAGTTTGGTAAAGGTTGTTACAGTAAATGAGATAGAAGATGATGAAAGCCTTGCTGAGGGTTTTTAGCTCTTAGGGTGGGAAGAAAGGAGGCCACTATGACTGCATATTGCTAACATTTTTACTTCACTTCATGTTTCATTGAAAATGCTTGGCAAAACCACTGACCAAACTTATCTTTTGAATGGGATATCTAGGTGAAACTGCATCACTTTTTAACATTTCTCAGTTACTATGTGGATGGAGTACTTACTCTTCTGTTGTACTTTCCCCATAAATGTTCCTCTGAATTAAATACCAAATATGTTATTTTGTTAATGCCATTTTCTCAGCATCTTTACAATGCTCCAATAGATGCCCTTTCACAAAAATAGGAATGGTATTGTTTAGTTGCTAACTATTTCTCAAATGTTAAATGCATCTCACAGCAAGGACATGGGCATGAAGTAGAAAGTATAGAGCTTCTTTATTCTGTTACTATAAATATTGCAAATTGTAGAAGAAATGTTTCACGATGCAACTACGCTTTTCAATAGAAATCTTACAAAAACAGTATTCTTGATTCAAAATTTTTCTTTTTGTGTTCTGTATCACATTTGGCTTCTATATTATTCAAATTTTCACTGGCTGTAAATATGAATTTTCTTCTGATTCATACAGCATGAAAAAACTAAGCAATTTTGAGTTGCATTTGTAGTCTGTACCAAAAATAGAAATTTCTTTGAGCCTAAGAATATATTCTCTATACATTTTCTAGAAGCTAAAAACATAGCCAAATCCCCCATTCTTGGAAAGCTGGTCTAAGTTTAGAAATCAGAAAAGCAACAAATATGGAGCCCTTTTATTACTATTTTTGCTGTCGCATCTCATAGCAGTAAAACAGTGAACAGTCCAGACCCTACAGTGCCATTACCAAACATATTAATCATCCTGTAGGACAGCACATTTGTATGGTGTGAACGGAAGTCTGTTTCTAAAGGAATGGAGTTGTACATCCACCAACAGTAGTAAAAAATTTAATTCTTCCCTTTGCTATTTATTTCTGTGGATGGAATTGGAAGGAAGATGAGGCATAAATACTGAGAAAACTGTTGAAGGCAGATTTCTAAGGATAAGCAGTATTTGACAGACATGTTGGAATAACCACTTGGACAAAAATTGAAGGAACATTTGCTTATTAACAAAAAACTCACAGAAGTACTCCATGTGTGAAACAGGCTATTAGCTAGTTCTTCTTTAACATAACATATGCAAAGGCCATTCTTCTCAGTGAAAGCAAGCCATTACTTTCACAAACTCTTGTTTATGTAATGAGTTTCATCTATACTGTTGATGTCCAGCATATAACCATACTTCTTCCTAGGAGTCAAGGTGCTAGGAACTCAACTCTCACCTGCTATTTTGTGACCAGTATTTACTTTCAGGCATTTGATGAACCCCAGTGGAGTCTGTTGCTTACATATTTATGTCTTCATTCCACAATTTTTCCTAACAGTACTTTCTGACTGATGGCTAATAATATCTATCTTCTTTCTTGGATCTCTACAGAGTTATTATACCACAAAAACCAGAAAAAATGAAGTCTTTTTAAGAAAAAAAACCCAACACAGACCTGCTTGACAGAACCAAGGAAATCCAGTAAATAGAGATCAAAATTATTAAACAATGTGAAAAGATAGGTGTCAGGATTGTCTGCTATCAGGCTTCCTTTCCTCAAACCTCCCTGAGCCCAAGATAGCTCAAAACATACTACTGAACTGAGATAATCTCTTCTGGGTCCTTTTGCTCCTTCTTTGGGACATATTTTAACCATTTTAGACAGGGCTCAAACAACACAGCAAGATCTAGCTGCACTGATACCACGACACCAAGAGTTTTTGCTGGAAGCAAAGATGCCAGGCCAGTCAGAATAGTGCTGGCAGCCTGGGCTAGGCAATGGGGTTGCTGGGCTGATCAACTGCTGACCTGCCCCCAAGTTTTGTTGGTGGGGCTGGGAACAGGGACAGCTAGTTGTTCCTCTCCAGAGGGGATCCTGGTGCTCTGGCAGCATGTAGGGCCCTGGCTGGGGTGGAAAAAGGATGACCCAAAGAAATAGTAATAGGTGCCCCCTCTCAAGTGTCAAAGATAGAACACCCATCATTAAAGTAACAAGCTCATCAATGTTTAGCAAGCACTATGCAGTAATGTAATCATTAAGTTTGTTTAACAGGGTGGTACCATGTTTCAAAGTGAGCTTCTTCACACCATCAGATCATGTAACTTCTGATGACTTGACTTTATTGAACTTAGTGAAAGTGTCATGCTGTTTATCAAACCAGACACACCTATCAAATGGTAATATAAAAACATGGAAGAGAGGGTGGAGTTTTCAAGGGAAATGTGCTTTGAGAACTAAAATAGTAGTTGACTATCCCATCTTTTGCTGGCCACTTAGAGCACTTAAACCATGCTGCTAGTCTGTAGACATTAATAGTCTAGGATACTGATAGACACTAGTGGATGAAAAATAAATTCTTAAATTCTGCTAAAAATGCCCCTGAGACACATCAAAGAGTAGTATCTAGCACTTTGTAATACCTGGTTATGAGCTGCACTCCAGCACTGTCCGTGGCTAGAGAGGCTTACATTTATTTTGGGGTTCTGTTTCAGATTCATAAATTAGTTTTCTAAAGGACAGATCAAATTTTCTAAGGGGAAAAGCTTGATTTGTATTGATTCACAGGATTCTAATGGTGAATACCTCTCATTTTTTTTCTTTTGATGAGCACACCGTATTTGGCTGGGGAAGAGCACTCTGCATGCACTACAGCTCTACCACACAGTAATAATGATGCCATACAATATTTGCAATGGTTTGGCAATGCATTTTAATAGATCTGCACTAAGTCTATACTCTATCTATCACTCTTTGTTCCACATAAATGTTAAAAGTATTCTCTGCTTCATCTGCAATGCTTATGGAAAGACTGAACTAAGAATATCCTTGGCAAAACAAAAACATTAACTTTGTGAATGGCCAATCTTGTTCACCAAGGACCTGCATGTTTTCTCCCCAACACTTCAGATCTCCAATTGCATTTTCAAGTACTGCGCAGAGCTTGCTGCACCCTTGTACTCAGGTATTTCAAAGGGAATACTGATTTAAGTTTAGCATGCTTACCATTAGCTGTTCAGAGTTGGCATCATTGTCTATAAAGCCAAGTATTTTTATGAAGTCCTGGATTTCTGTACCTATTTTTTTTTTAGATAATCAAAGAATCATAGAATCATTTAGACTGGAAAAGGCCTCTAAGATCATCAAGTCCAACCATTAAGCCAAGACTCACAAGTCCATTACTAAATCATGCCCCTAAGCACCACATCTATGCATTTTTTTAAATATCTCCACGGACAGTGATTCCACCACCTCCCTGGGCAGCCTGTTCCAGTGCTTGACCACCCTTTCAGTGAAGACGTTTTTCCTAACATCCAATCCAACCCCACCCCCACCCCCCCACCCCCCAGTGTAACTTGAGGCTGTTTCCTCTCATCCTGTCACTTGTCGTTTGGGAGAAGAGACCCACCCCCACCTGCCTCCATCCTCCTCTCAGGCAGCTGTAGAGAGCAGTAAGGTCCCCCCTGAGCCTCCTCCTCTCCAGGCTGAACCACCCCAGTTCCCTCAGCTGCTCCTCACAAGCCTTGTGCTCCAGACCCTTCCCCAGCCCCGTTGCCCTTCCCTGGACACGCTGCAGCCCCTCTACGTCCCTCCTGCAGTGAGGGGCCCAAACCTGAACACAGGGTTTGAGGTGCAGCCTCACCAGTGCCCAGTGCAGGGGGACAGTCCCTTCCCTTGTCTTGCTGTTGATCTTAAAAGTTTATCAGTATATAAAAGTATCTTGTGATGTAATTTTTGTGTTATCGTGCACATGAATGGCTACATGGTCAAGAAAGGCAATGGGTCAGAATGGAGATTAATGGACATTCTTGGCCAATTCTGTAATCTAATTTGAAGAGCTACTTTTGGAACTATTGAAAAAGCACTTTTTTACATGGGGGACAAGGGATGTGACCCTAATAAGAAATTTCTTTCTTATGAATTGCAGGCTTTCTTAGCTTATATGGGCTTGAATAACTTTAAACTTCTGAGCTAATAATTTTGCTTCCCTTTTATGTAATGTTTCAGAGTCCCAGAATGTTTTTCAAAGGCAGCAATATATATGTTTTTTCTACCACTTTTGCTATGTTTCCAGTGAGGCTTGGTTCAACCATTGAATGAACTGACTTTTGGTAACTGTTAACATTTTAAACGTTGTAATTACAACACTTCTGTAAACAACAGATCAGGGCCACAAAAAAATAGACTAATCTGGTTCCCTTGTATTTCTTTCCCACAGTTAGATTTAGTGATATGCCTGATTTCTTTTATTCTCAACACCCCCCACCCACCCCATTTTTAAAACATATCTGTCCTAATAAGGAATCAGTACAAAATGGAATCAATGTTGAAATCCTTCCCTCCAGAGATCTGTGGTGCTTTAAAGTGACAGTACTTACCCTATTGAAAGCATGCATTGAGCTACTGTTATTAGAAAAGAGAGAGAAATTACTGCATTTTTAAGATAAAATATTCATCTTTTCTAATTGGCTTTAAATCTGAAGAGGCACATGTTTAACAAACATTTCATTTATGTTTCATCTTTTTCAGAGGAAGTCTAATCTGCATGCTGAAATCTGTTATTTTTCATATGCATAATTTGCCCCTTCTGAAAATAAGCCTCTCAAAAGAATGAGTGGGTGCTTTTTTTTAGTTCTGCCAAGATGTTTTTCCTTTTAAGGATCTGATTAATAACCTGTTATGAATGTCAAAGGGCAGATTCAAAGGAAAGAGTAATTTATTTAAAAAATTCAGAGTATTTTTTTAATATGAAGCCTTGTGCAATATAAGTCTCTCATTTCAAACTGTGCTGTCTCTACAGCTGCGTGCATGAGTAGTTATGAGAAACTTCCACAGCTCTTTTCTGTGTCCATGCCCGCTGCTTGCTCAGTTCCCTCCCCTTTCCTACAGACCTTTTTAAGTATGGAAGTAAGATGCAAAAGATTTTTCAAAAGTCAGCCCTTAAATGGATGTGCTTTCCTAAACCCCATATGCAACTCCCATAAGAACATAAACGCTTGTAAAGGAGAATACAAACTCCACATTATATATGCCATCACCTATAGACAACCATCTGGTTTTTGTTGGTTTTGTCCACAAAAGGAAGGTTTGCAGAGCATCGTGAAAGCTATTGTTCCTATGGATTATTTTGTAATGGGATGCCATATATTGAATATATACCCTCTGCTTTAGGTCATGTGCCTACTACATGTGATAGGCCACTGTTCCTGGTTCTGCCACTGCCCTAGAAAAATTCTCAGGACTATATTTTGAGCAAAGAAAAACAGGAAAAAATCTGTATGTCATTAAAAAAAAACAGTCCTACCCAAACTGGGATATCTGATTACCTAACTTATGGTTTACTGTCATCTCTGCACCTTCTGCATTTCTGGGAATCACACCTTTTTCTTCTTTATATAAAAAGCAGACATCAACACATAAGAATCATGTTTATCCAAATTAAACCAAAATCTGCCTTATTTTCCTTCAACTCTGTATCTTTCCTATTTAATGTTTAAATCATACAGATATGGATCCTTCTGTCAGCTTCACTTCATGTCTGCTATGGCAGCCTTCAGAGTATTTCTACCACACCACATCTCCCCAGCAATGTGGTAATCTGCAAGACCAATTTCACCAGCTGATCCTTAGATCTAATCTTGGAATTACCTTTTTTATATCAGAGATGTATCTTCAGACTGCAGATGACTGACTTAAATTTCCCTCATTGTCTCAAGCTGTAGTTCCATGTTTGCAGTTCTGGATTGTCATATTACCTTGGAGTACAGGTTTGAGTCAGTTCAGACACATGGGCACTTTCCCACCACTGTTCACTTACCAAGAGCTAATGGTAGAAGTTTTTGGATGGCAAGAAGCCTGATGCTCTGACTGCTCTGTGTGCAGCAATTCACTTGTCCGTCCTTTTTCCCTGTGGGGCTCCCTGTGGACTGGCCTCTTTGGAACAACTGGCCTTCTGTTTGTAATATTAGACTTCCCCTGTGCTGCTGGCTAGAAACAAGTGTCCTTAAAGTGCTACTTCACTGCCAGGACACTATTCAACACTGCAAAAGCAATACATAATTTTTGGTTTTGACTGAGTGGCAACCGCAGTAGCAGATGTATGGATTCTTGCCTGATGACACCTGCATGTGTCCTGATGCAGCTGTATTCAGACCCTCTGTGCCAGGCATAAGCCTTCTTGTCCACTAATGGTCACATACAGGGAGAGTAGGTACATGTAGAGATGGAATGACAGCAGACTAGGTTGCCCCAAGCCTAAACATTCTCAATATATTGTTGGGCTTTGTGTGAAGATTAGTAACTACTTGCACCTGTGCATCAGGATTGGGAGAGGCAAACTGTGAAGGATGCACTCTGAGCTGTTTTATGCAAAATCCCACATTTGTTCTGCAAAACTGTGTATTGTTGAAATGAAACCAAGAAACTGTCATTCTCTACATCTTTTTGTTCTCAACCTTTTTTCCTTGTCTTACTTTTTGCAGAACAGATCTCCTGACATTTGAGGACCCCTGTTCTGAATCACTTAATACTTATATGTATACAGATTCCTCCCTGAATTGTTTTCCAGATCCCAGCAATGCAATTCAATTGCTTTCTAATTGGAATCTAATTGCTTAAAAATGACAACTTAATAATCACTCAATGAAGAAAATATGAGTGATTAAAAGCAATGCAAAACAGAAAATGCAGACAACTATTTAGATTCCACTGTTTATGTACAGTTTTAAATGGGAAAGGATGAGACACTGAAAGGTTATTTGCCAGAATCATTAGTCTGGAAAGGATGATAGCACAAGTCCTGCTACCGTCTAGACAATTCCCACTGAAGTCCACCAGTGTACCTCTTCTTGAGGGGTGCAGACATGAGAAGAGGTTGGGTAGGTGTAGGAAAAGGGCTGCTGATGTTATTGATTTGTTAATAAGTTAAGATTGATTGACTTTATTTGATTGATTAATTGATTTTATAAAATCATTTAATAAAACTAAAATATAGAAGAATAAGAAAAAAAAATTATAAGAAACTTATAGCTACACAGTAAAAGTTGTTATGAGATCTTCTGTACGTCCTGTACCAAGGCTAGAAGAAGGGGCTGGAACTATTGTTAAAACATAGGTAATAACTTTAGGGTTGAAAGGTTTCTTTGTATTTAACCAGTCTTCTGTATGCAGAGGTGTATTGAAATGTCAGAATATGAGATTAATGGGAACTGGGGAGAGTCGACTGGAACAGCTTGTAGATGCCTGCCAAGAAATCGTGAACTTTAGTAAAAGGTAATTCCGGCAGGGGGAGATTGCGACCACCGACTCATGTACCACCTATCCAAATCGTACCCCAGACCCATTTCTAGACCTTTCTAAGCTTTACTGCGCAGAATCGGATATAGGAGGAGAATATGTTAATGATTTACGGGAAATATCATGGTTATGCATGAATACTTAATGAATATGTATGATTAAGTTCTATATATGGTGTCTGATTTTGAGACCTGGCGTGCGTTGATCGTGAGAGGACTCACTCACGCACCCGGCCGTCAATAAAGAAGTGCCTGCTTATCTACATCACATTGGTGTCGGTAAGTTCTTCATTCCGAGATTTCGGTAACACTGAAGCCAAGCATCTGTGGTATAATACTGCAAGAGATAACACATTGGGAAGAGGAGACTGGTGAGACTGAGGTCTGCTCACTGCCTGAACTAGCTCTTTTATCACCTGCCTTAGCTTCTGCTCTCTCTCCCACTCTTCAGTTGGTACAGGAACATATGCAAGCAGCACAGACTGCTAGTGCCACTTGGCTTCACTCCACAGCTGCCTGGAATGCTCTTCCCCTGCCCAAATAGCATGTGTTTGCTTTGCTGTATCTTCCTTCACGACTGTAGCTTATTATCCATTGCTCCCATGCACTGGCTTCCACAGTAGGTTAGCCATCCTCTCAAAGGCAGCTTTTATGGCAGTCTGTGGCTTCATCCACAGGCGTCACAACTCATTAGACAAGAGGGGGAAAATTGCTGCTGTTCTGTCCCCTGCCAGATGGACACACAAGTCTTCTTTCAGCAGGAATAACTCTTCTTACACAATTACATGTGCTGTCTTGGCCAGTGCTGATTACTGGGCTCTGTGCTAATGCTTACCTTTGCTGCCTGTGGGATGGAAACAAGCAGACAAATCCACTCTGGCAGAAACATGGAAGACACCTTGCTGTTGATAGCTATGCTCTGCCAGCATGTTCCTGAAATACAGGCATCCCCTGCCATGGGTGAAGGGCTCTACTCCTTGAGCAATGACCAGCAACTGGTCCATAGGGAAAAGAAGCAGAGGGAAGGATGGTTTGCTGATGATCTACTCTTTGTGGAGTGCCAGAACAGATAGAGCAGAATAGGACTAAGGGAAATATGAAAAGTGGCAGAAACTAATGGTACCAGTGGAGACAGCTTTTATACCTCATATATAACCTTTGTTTTGAAAGACATTACATTAAGCAATATCATTCTAGGTCAGCAAAAGTAAATCTTTGCTCAAGCCAAGAATGACCCAGTTTTATTATTACACAGCATGCCCTTAGACCACCTGGACTTCAGTGAAATCAGTTACTCCAAGCAGCAAATATGAGATGTTTGTCCTCTGCTGTGAACTAACGTTCAGTTCTGATTCTCCTGAGGGGCATGAAGAACAATGGCTGGATGCACACGTCCTTACGTCAGCGTGGGTTAGTCACACAGCAAGACAGTGGGGTAGAGCATGGGCATGCAGGGCACGAGATCACTGGCAGTACTAGACTGACCTTTGGCAAAATGGCCACAACCTGGCTATGTATCGGTTACCCATTCCCTGCTGCAATTCAGCTACTGTCCTGGGAATCCTTCTCCTACCTCCAAAGGGGTAAGCTGTCCACAGAGAGTTCCAAACATTCTGCTACAGTTCTGGAATGCAATGGGAAAATCTAAGTGTTGGGCCTCAGAGAGCAGTCAGCAGTCAGCTCAGCAGTGTTCTCATGAAAAGGGCAAGATGACCACCAGTCTGTCAGTGTTCACTGTTGCACTTGTTAGGTGACCCCAGAGGTCTGGCTTGGTCATGCACCACCACCGTGCACTGGCTGAGCTGGTCCTACTCAGGAAAGGGTGCAAGTGTACCTTCTGACAATAGAACCGGCAAAGCTGCCACACTCCCAGAAAAAGACTAAAGCTACCTCTTCAGACTATCAAAACACATTTATACTAGCTCAACACTTTGCATGATGGAAACATGGAGATTTTGATTCAGCAGTCATCACACTAAAACTGAATTTATTTTGTGGAATCAGGGGTTCATTGATTGTAAGAAAGTGAAAGAGAGGTTAAATGGGAAGTCTGTATGTAGCAGATTTTTGGAGTTCTGAATTTGTCATTTCTGCCCTTTCTCCTCTCTTCTCCACACATTTTTCTTTTAAACTGAGGCAAAAGATTTTGGGGAATACTGCAGCTCATATCCTTCAAGTATTATATTGAAAAGCCTGTTTATCACACTTCTTTTCCCTCAGTCCTAAGTTAAAACTTCTTCAACAATTTGCTAGTAAATGTCTCTGCTGTAAGATCTACAAAAAGGTTCTTGGCATTTTAAATTTTCCAGAAGCTGTTATGGAATAACTCCTCAGGTAAAGTTTTACCTTACAGACTAGATGTCTTCTAAATGTTCAGCAAGACTTTAAAATTAGTATCTACACATGACCTAATTTGAAGCTATAACTTTGTCCTGGTTTCAGCTGGGATAGAGTTAATTTTCTTCTCAGTAGTTAGTACAGTGCTGTGTTTTGGCTCCGATGTGAGAACAATGTTGACAGCACACTGATGGTTTTAGTTGTTACTGGGTGATGTTTATACTAAATCAAAGACTTTTCAGTTCCTTGGGCCCTGCCAGCCAGAGGGCTGGAGGGGCACTGGAAATTGGGAGGGGACACAGCCAGGACAGGTGACCCAAGCTAGCCATAGAGATATTCCATACCATATGATGTCATGTATATAAACTGGGGGAAGAAGAAGGAAGGGGGGGACATTTGGCATTATGGCATTTGTCTTCCTGAGTAACTGGTACATGTGATGGAGCCCAGCTGCCCTGGGGATGGCCAAATATTGCAGCACTCTCCAAACTAGCCAGCTGCAACAAGGTCTTTTACCACAACATACTTACTCTTCATGCCAGTCCCTCTGCTGCCCTCCCCTAGTCTCTCCTCACCCAGGGCACACACTCTCTTTTCTCTTGCTTCTTCCTTCTCTCTCTTCCTCAGCTGCCCTCTCTTCTTTGGCTCTCAACCACTTAAAAGAAGCAGCCACAGCTGCACCTTATCTACATCAGCCAACCCACCGCCCCTGAAGCCAACTCACAGCTGTATATTATCAATGCTAATTAACCCAGCTACATTCCTCTACAGCTGAACATCTGCCTGCCCATGGGAAGTGGTGAGTGAATTCCTTGCTTTGCCTTGCCTGCATGTGTGGCTTTTGCTTTACCCATTAAATTGTTCTTATCTCAAACCTGAGTTTTACATTCCTTTCTGATTCTCCTTCCCATCTGTCTGGGTGAAGGGGAGTGAGCAAGGGGTTGTGGGGTGCTTAGCTGCCGGCCTGGGTTAAACCATGGCACTTATACTACCATAAAGTTCTGTTGTTTCTACTGCATGAGTTTCTAGCAGTCATTGAGTCTTCTGTGCCAATCATTTTGTCCAACTTCTGTAGTAGAGCCTTAGTTCTGTGTTCATGTGGCACGCTGACATTCTCCATCCCTGCTTTCTTCTAAAAATTAATTATGCTTGCATTTGATGCTGCTTACACAGACCGCTCCATTTTATGAAAGGAAACACTTCTTAGTGTTTAGGGCTTATTTGTCACAGCTTGGTTTCATTTTTTGAAGGTCCATCCTCTGTAAAACTGTGACCTACTTTTACTGTGACAGAGAGCTGACCAAGACAGACCACTTGGTTGTCTACTCAGCATTCAAACATTTTGCATTAAAAAAAAAGAATGCATTTTCCTCTCAACTGATCTTAGCACTCCTTGCCACCATCTGAAGTTGGCATAAATGCTGTAAATTCCACAAGTGATAGAAAATTGAGAAAACTTGAGGAATAATACCAAGTCCAAGAGAGGGAGGACTTGAAGGACTAATATCAAGCCAATTCTTTACGCAAGACCTCTCAAACACAAACTTCTCATGAAAGTAGTTCAAATCTACTGTTTGTTGAAGTTTAAACTCTTCTAAGAAAATGGCTAACTCAGATTAAGATAATTTCCTTTGATAGGAAGGCAATTTCAGAATTATTGAAAACCGCTGAAAAAAAACCAATTTGAGGAGGCTGGGGAATTTTTAGTTGAGAGAGATAATTTTATCTGAATAATGTCAGCTATTCTGTACTAGAATGTATTTTTCAGTGAACTTACTAAAAATCACATAGATGTATTTATGAGCTACATCTTGTACTACAATTAGAAACAATTAATTGCAAGTAGGTAATTCCTACAAAAAAATTAAATTATACTATTTGGAAAGCATGGTGTACAGAGGACATGTTGGTGGGGGGCGGGGGGGGCATGGGGGGCATCCTTGGTTAATCATGTCTCTCTTCTAATTCTGAAACTCCTTTGGAAGATGAGGAAAACAACCGACAATGTCAACCTTCAGCATCAAATGATGACCATTTATATTGCCCATATTGTTTATATACAGTACAAACTGCTCATTTAGTTGGAAGCATAAATTAATTCTCACCTTCTATTAGCTTGCAGTCAGTTGGTTAGTAGCAAGCAAAGATGCACTATGGAGTTCTATCATTTAACTGTAAAATTCTTATTATCCTATCCAAAAATGTCGTAATGTATTTTCATTATTGCCTTGAAACTTATATGAGATGACAGATTATTCCCCTTTAACTGTGCACAAATTATGATCAGAGAAATGTCACAATGTCCGTGATTTGAAGCACAAGCAACCACACAGGAAAAGATAGTCTTTCCAGGCAAATGTTCATTCATTCATGCATGCATACATTCATTCATGTTCAGCTGAAAGAGGAGCAAATACACAGCTGCCAATGCACACAGCTTTTGAACTATCATCACGTACCATTGAGCTATGATCTATTGAGACATGGGTGAATATTGGAAAACAACATGATTTAATTTGCTGTCACTGTAAGTGAGCTATATGAATGACTGTGACTAATATTGTAATGTACTTTTGTTGATTGTACAACAGCTGCCTTTGCATTAAGTATGAAGCATTTAACACTTCACAGGAACAAAAAAGTTGGAAATGTTTTGTTGTTTAGAAACTACGCTTTTATAATTTGTAGAATTTGCATACCATCTCGTTTCTAACAGTCCTTCACAAATAATTGAGAAACTTCTGCATAAATTTAGAGCAACCCTGAAGCAATTATTGTGTTCTTTACTGATCCATGCAAAATCGATTCTCATGTACATGTAGGATTTTTCCTGGCTTGTTGACAGAACACCACCCTTGTAATAACTCCCAGTGTCAAGATCAGAGTAATGACACACATTCAGCTACTAAAATACATAGGAATGTTACCACTCTGAGTCAATGGTCAAAAAATTGTAGGCAGTGCGCCCCACAGTTAGTCTATGTTCATTACATGGGAAGAAATCACATTTGAACACTGAAAAGTTAAAAGACCAGTTTTATTCTCATAGCAATTTCATCTGACATGCCCCAAATGTCTCCTTTTCTGCATTTACATGACAATTTAAATAATGTCTTTAGGAAGAATGTAAAGAAATTCAGGATTCTCTGGTTTCAAAAGGGTTGCATCAATGTAGATATGGGCTTTCAGATTTCAACCGCATCTCTGAACCAAAGGTTCTTCAGTGCTTCAAACAGCTGCTCCCATTTATTGTCATCATTCAGACCGGGTCCTTCAAACTGCAGTGTCGGGAGGTATTTGAACTCTTTTAGACAGTAGTAAATGGTTGAACACTTCCAAGAAGCCTTTTTAATATCCCCACGCATGGAAGCAGGATTTTGTGACCATGAGTCAAGGCTACGGGCCAAGGCTACCTTGCTTGAACCTGCACACCAGACATCGGGATAGCCATGTGTTTTGCAGGCTATTTATTATGCCAACAGGAGAAGCCAGCAGGAGAGTCAGTCTGTGTTTTACTAAAGAAGCCTCAAACCTGAAGGCCTCCTTGCTACCTTCGCACGCCCACTATCACTCCCCAGATGAGGCGGGCCGCCCCGACGCGCTCTGAGGCGGGCAGGGACGGAGGGGCCGCGCAGCTCTTCCCTTCGGGCACCGTCCGCCCCGAGTAGCCCCGAGGCGTGGCTACCAAGTAGCGCCCACTGCGGCCCAGCCAGCGCCTCAGAGCCCCGCTCCGGCCATAGCCGTTGGCAACGTCCGCACGCCTTGCGCTGGGCCCGCCCCCCCAGGCGGGAAGCCCCGGGCCTCCTTCCCCCACGGCTCCTGGCTGGTGCTGGCAAGCGAGGGAGGCGGGACAGAGCCCCCCATCGCCCCCGTCCGCCCAGACGGAGCGGCGAGGGCAGCGCATGCCCAACCGCCCTCACTACGGCGGGTCCGCCTCCCTCCCCGCCCCAGGAATGGGCTCTCCCAAGCCCTGCCCCCGCCCCCGCGCTGCCTCCAGCCTGCCCCGGGGAATGGGCGCTCCCCCTACCTTCCAGGCCCGTCCCGCCCCGTAACCTCACTTCCGGGGCGGCCATTTTGGGAGGTCAGCGCTCCGTGGCTGGTCGGTGGCGGAGGGGGCGGGCTCGGGCCTGGGCCTGGGCCGTAGCGGCCGGCGACAGCGGCGGGCCGGGGGGCGGGGAGCTGAGGAGCCGGCGAGTGTCGGGGGCGCCGCAGGGGAAGAGCCGCCACCCGGTGATCGCAGCGCTCGCCTGTCCCCACCATGTCGGACTTCGACAGCAACCCCTTCGCCGACCCGGACCTCAGCAACCCCTTCAAGGTGAGGCTTGGGGCGGGGAGGGGGCGGTGGGCGACCGTGAGACTTGCTCGGTGTCGCGGCGGAGGGAGAGCGGGCTGCGCCGAGCCGTGAGCGCCCCGGGGGAGGGAGGGAGGGACCCCGGCCCTTCTCCCGCGGCGTGCGCGGGGCCGCTGCCTGCTGCGGCAGGTGGGGAAGGGCCGGCGCCGTGGGGCAGCGCAGTGTTCCGGGGGCCGGCAGCAGTGCCGGGGGGCAGCCCGCCGGGAGGCTGCGGGGTCGTGGCGGCTCCAGCAGGCTGGTAGGACAAGCAGTGTTACCGGAAGCCCTAGGAACGGGCACGGCCGTTTCAAAAGTTCGGGTTTTCATGTGTCCTTCTGTTGCTAAAATAACGCAAATCGAGTTTCAGGTGAGTTATTTTGAAGAGAAAAACGTTTATTTATTTTGGCGGTAACTTTGTGCGTGTATAATACTACTACAGTCTTCTTTTTCTTCCGTTTGACTGACCCAGATAGTTAAGCTTAGGGAATTTACCTTCTTTTTCCTCTCTGGTTTCCTCCCAGCCTCTGTCAAGCTTGGATGTTTATTTATGTTATTTCTGAAGCATGCAGGATGCTGATGTCTCGGCATAAGTTCTACCCTGCATCTCAAAATGCGGCATTTTGCATTTAAGTTTTGCACTATTGATTTGTCATACAGCTGAGAATTGTTTGTTCATCCACTGTTCTGGCTTAGCTGTCAAAATAAGCTGACCTCCTTGCATGCTTCCCGTCCTTTTCTTCCTTTGTTATTTGAATCTAGTTCAACTAATTTATTGAGCTACTTACTTTAATAATCTTAACTGAGCTTTTTTTTTGGGTTGCATTTTATTTCATGATGACCCTTTAAAGCACGCACATAGTATACGGCAGTGAGTTTACAATGTCAGCTGGAATAATTAGGCATTTTAAAAATTGAGCTGTCGCATTTCAAGCATAATTATGTGCAGGTAGCTGGTGGAAGCATAGCATTACTGACATTTATTCATTGGAGTCTGAGTCATTAGTTTAGTTTTTATGGTCGTAAAATTCAGTCAGTAGTATTCCTTAGGCTAGGCACTCTGTTTTTACTTGATGTTTTACAGAGTGTTACGACTTCCCAGAGGAACAGCAGCCCTGGCCTTGAGGTTGCCGCCAACAATAATTTGGACTGGTACCAGTGGCACTGAGCGCTGTTCTTTTAAATACCTTTTGGCACCAAGTGCTGAAAAGGTGTCATTGTTCTAGAATGTGACTTCAGCAACAAAGATATGTGATGCTTTCCCTGACTTTTTCTAATAATTATGAAAATAACATTAGTAAAATTTAATGTGTAGAGATACCCAGCACAGTTAGGGGTATTGGAAGCAGTATGCTTGCCCCTGCATTGTTCATCAGCCCAGGAAACTTGTCCTACATAGTGTTTCTGAGACCTGAGCTAGGGACCTACCTCAGCCATACTTCTGGTTTGTAGAGATTGCTTAAAGTGCAGTAGTTGATTCCAGTTTCTCTTCAGGGGAAAGACTTCTTGTAGCTGTGAGGGAGAATCCACGTTCTACTTCTCATCTGCAGCTCATCACGATAAAAGGACTCTATAACAACTTCTCTGTAACTTGAAGCTCGCTGTTAAACACAGTTCTAGGTTTTTTATTTGCAGAAGTTGGTTTAGGAAAGCTGTATACTTTTCCTTTTTCAGAGGCTTTTTTCACTTCCTTCAGTCCTTTCTAACTTCCTTCATGTTCCACTGCTGACAAAAGGTAATCTTGCATACCTTTACTTATCCACATGTTTTAACTTGAGGGGGCGAAAGGCCTCCATGTATAAGCCAAACCTTGACTGCCACTTTGTTGGCATAACAGCTTTGAAATTAGTGGGTATTAATGCATGTCTGCATTTCAATTTTGTCTGACTGTGTGTTTTAAAGTATTTTACAGATCGAACCAGTATTTCCAAGTGGACACTGACAAACCTAAGCCATGTTGTCTGAACATCTCATTCAAATGAACTTATTTTTATTTGTCTTTGCTTGGTAATGTTATGTATGATGTGATTAGTTATTTTCCTTACTTTTGAAGGCAGTGCCTGTCCAAATGTCAAACCACAAAATAGTATGGCAGAGAAGGGGGGGAGCAGGCATTATGTGGAAGAGTTGTTGCCAAGGTCTAAATATAGATCCTGCTCTTTCTTAAATATTTTCATTTTACCCGCTGTCTGTGATCTACTTGTGAGGTTTTCTGTGACTGTTTTTAGTCTTTTAATAAAAATATTTTAGCAGAGGTTCTTGCTTGATATTGAACCAAATAAATGTGCTCTCTGGGAAGATAAAGGTAAAGCAGAAACATCTAGTTTGTTATATTTTGGGTAGTTAATTCTTTTGGAAACCTAAAATTGTGTTTCTGTTTTGGTATCTACTGGAAGTAATGAAATTTAGTTTGTAAAAACAGAATTTTTTGTTTCAGGTATTAGCTTACTTGGCTTGATCTTAAAATGTTGCTGATTTTGAGGCAGTGCCTACTTAACATCTACTTTTTTTTTTTAATAAACAAACTTGAATTGAACCCAAAGATTGGTATGCTTTTGAAGTCATAGTATTCCTCTGAAAGTAGCTGTCCTTTGGATGCTGTACCAACAAAAAAGAGATTATTCGATTTAAGAGACAAGAGGTAATGAAACAGATAAGTAAAATTCTAATGTTGAAAAGCTTTTGATTGTATTAAAGTTGTACAGAAGAAAATGCATCCATATACCATACAAATGTGATAATCCTGCTATAATTTGATATAGCAGCATTGTGTAGAAAGACACATTTGGCATGACCTCAAGTATCATAAATGAAAGTAGACTAATAATGAAAGCTGTAGTCTTCTGTCTTGGGAAGTGATACAGATAAAAGGTTATGAAACAGCAGTCTCTCAAAATCCAGTAAGTTTCATTTACTCAGAAACAATTCAGCAGTTCATTTACAATAAAAATGTGTTGGTTCTGTGGTGGATTTTTTTTTCTTTTGTAAGTGAATGATACTACGAAGAGAAGAAATTATTATTTTTTTTTTTAAGTAAAGCTATGAATTTCACAGGCCTTTGTGGCTTGGCTGACAGACATTACATTGTTTGAGGGCTGGATGTTGCAGTCCTCCAAACATATGAGATAATTATTTATTAGCAACTACTACAGATATTATGGTAGGAGTGAAAATAAAATATATATATGTGAAAGCCAAACCACTGTATGATACGGGTGAAGACTTAAACAGAACAGCCTGTGTCATGTTCAGTTTTAGTGTGTAAGGACAGAAATCATGGAAACTCTCAAATGAATGTAATGTTAGTTATGTGAGTCGTTTCTTTGGGTGGGATTAGGTACCCAAATTCTGGTTAGCATCAAGTTGTTACTCCAAAAAGACATGGATCTTTTGTAGTTCTGTCATGGCTACCATTCTGTTTAAGGTGCTCTAAGGTATCTAAAAATGGTGTTAGGCACCTGAATTGCCCCCATGAAGGTCACAGGATTACTTGAGTCACTAGCGCTAAGCATATGTTAGAGCTTTGTGCTGGTTTGGGCTGGGGTACAGTGAAATTTTCTGCATAGTAGTTAGTATGGGGCTGTGTTTTGGATTTGTGCTGGAAACAGTGTTGATAATTTAGGGATGTTTTTGTTATTGCTGATAGGGGTTTACACAGAGTCAAGGCCTTTCCTGCCTCTCCCATCATCCCACTGGTGAGTAGACTGAGGGTGCACAATAAGCTGGGAAGGGCCACAGCTGACCCCGACTGACCAAAGGTGTATTCTGCACCACAGAACATGCTCAGCAATAAAAGCTGGGAGAAGGAGTGGGGTGGGGTGGTGGGAAGGAGAGGAATGTTTGGAGTTGCGGCATTTGTCTTCCAAGTAACCACTACAAGTGATGGAACCCGGCTTTCCTGGAGGTGTCTGAACACCTGCCTGCCAGTGGGAAGTAGTGAGTGAATTCCTTGTTTTGCTTTAGTTGCATGTGTGGCTTTTGCTGTACCTATTAAACTCTTTAATCTCAACCCAGGAGTTTTCTCACTTTTACCCTTCCAGTTCTCTCCCACATCCCACTGTGGGGTGGGGAGAGAGCGAGCAGCTGTTTGGATCTTAGTTAAATCTACTACAGAGGTAATTCCAGTTATAAATTGGATATTACACTTAATCTGACTCACACGAGCGCAAAATTATCTGGTTTGACAGGAAGTAGAAGCTGAAGGTTTGATGCTGAAGCTGCAGATGGCTGCTACCTTGTATGGCAGCAGAATCTCTACAGTTCATACCTTGATTGCTCGAGTGAAACTGAAGTGATAGAAACTTACAGGAAGAGAGAGAAGTCTTAGTTATTTTGAAGGACCAGGACCCTAATTACTTAAAGTGTTTCTGTAGTGTTTGTGCTTTAGAATTAAAAAGTTTTGGTTTGTGTCTATGTGTGTAACTGAGTTTGAATTCTTTTATTGACTGAAATATACCCAATTAAGTTGTCTGTCTTTAAAATCATAAAGGACATAAAATAAAAATATTTTTCTAACTTTATTGCCTGGTTTCCCTTCATGTTTTCAAAGTTTATGAATTCCCCTAAATCTTGTATAATTTAATGCTGAGCATCATGGTATTGGAAGTCACCTTTAGCTGACCTACATGGTGGTTAGTTTTAATTTAAGAGTACATGTCATCAGTGCTGTAACTGCACTGTAATCTGTTAATACTGTGAAGTGTTTTAATGGGTGTTTGGTAAGGGTTACAGCTTCGTTTATTTTTCAGATTTTCCATAAAGTGTTAGCACATATTGCACTAGTATTATTACTGCACTATATATTGAGATTTAACATTACAAAGAGGAACATAATACACGTTCAAGAGCTGAGGAAGGAGAAAGATTAGAGAATAACGATGTGATGGATATGGTATTTGTTAGGCATCTAGTACTCCATTGCAGGATGGGACTGGTGCAAGCTTTAGGACAAATTTGGTCTTGTGAGCCTCTGAAGTTCTTCTTGGTCTCAGAGGTGAGGTGTTTGCTCAGTAGCTTGGAACCCTTCATAGCTCTGCTTCCATGAGATAATGTGGTGTATAATGGACACCACTTGAGACCCGAGTATGAGAAATGCCAGCTGGCTACTTTTGCACTATCCTATTTAATAGTTGTTCTGGCAGTGCTAGAGTGAAGATGTTTTGAATATCATTGTATGAAGGGGGTGAGAAATGGCTGATCAGTGAATGAGATGTTAAATGTGAAATTGTGAAAGAACTGTTGTATTGGTTACTCTGATTTTTTTGTTATTATTAATATTATTTTGTTAGAAGTACAGAAATAGAATTTATTTTGCCTCTAAGTCATTAATTCCTCCAGGTGTTAATGTGTAACCTTTAAAGGACAGCTCTTTCTTGTAGTAAGTGATTTTTAATCATAGGTTAAGATGTATTTATAGTAGGTACAATACATTAAGGCTTCTTTATTCTGTTAAATGTAAACTGTACTGCTAATGTACTATTAGGATAGTGAAACATGAAATCTGAATTTAATTGCTGTTTGTGAAGTTTCTGTACCCTTACTCAGTCTTGGGCATGGAATAATGAATAAAGAAGTAAAGCATGAAGTCCCAGCAATGTTTGAAACTGCATCAAAACATTAGTAGCTTCTTGAAACTTTGCTTTTCCATGTGTAGCTTACTGTGGCATGAACAGGGAGGAAGTCTTTGGGGAATGTAGCTGTTTGATATATACCATATGTTTGCTGAACATATGCAAATTGCAGTTTCAGAAGCTTAATCTGGCTGAATGTAGAGTGTTATGGGACTGAAAAACACATCCTTCATGTGCAGGCTGTCTTTTCCCAGCATCAGATCTTAATTTAAAAGCTGAAACCCAACAGTTAACACAGGAGAAAAGAAAGCTTTGATATCTATTGCTGGCCAGATAATTTCTTTTTTCCCCTCCCAGTTTTGTTCTCAAAAGCTAAGTTTTGTCAGCAGTTTCTCCCCAAAAATTGCTCATGAGGATGTACGGGAAGCAAAGTATATCATAAGGAGAGTTTCAACTGAAACAGCAATAACTTTGATTACTCTCCAGAACTCATAAATGAGAAATGGGATGGATAGTTTTCTCTTTGATTCAGAAATCGAAAAACTCAGACCAGCATAGTTTCAGGAATTTTTTGTTGTGTTTTTGTTTAATCCTCTGAGGCAATGGTATGATCTTAGGAAGTACTCAACAGAAAGTACAACTGTGGGCATAAAAAACCCAACCCACCAAACCTCAGGATGAATTCTTACTGGAAAGTACAATTAGTGTTACTCATATTTAGAAAAGGCTAATATAGGGAATAAATTGTGATAATTGATGGAGAGCTTACCTTGAAATGAAAAGAGCTTGTACTTTTCATGTAGCAAAAATAAAAGCCTTTCAGTAGGAGTGATATGGGTAAGAAATCCTAGTTGGTCAAGATTGACTTTGCTAGATTTGTGGATCTAGTCTCATGATTTCCCTGGGATGGATTCACCAGTCTGGACTCAGTGCTATATACAGTCAGAGTTTCTGGAAGGAGTAACATCTTTGCTGAGCATTTTGAATAGTTTGGAGGTTAAGATTGGGGTTGTGCCTCTCTTGCTTCGTGGGAACTTCCTTCCAAGCACAAAAAGCAACAGGGCAAATGCATAGCTAGATAAAAGTGTTTATGGAGCAGTAAATAGCAAAGAAGTTGGCAAAGTGAAGGCTGGTTGATGTCAGTGACTGGTAAAGCAGTTAGGCTGGATAAACTCATTTGTGGGGATCTTGAAGTAAAATTAAAATTGTATGGTGGCAGAGCTGAAGGGTAGTCAGTGACTGGTGAGGGAGGTAGTAGGATTGATACAGTGAATAATTGATAATGTAAAGATACTTCATCTTCTGATAATTTTTATGACAAGGAGAACTGTTTTCTCATGTTGGGGTGCAACTACTCTGAGATCATTCTTAGCCCCTGAGCTTAATGTAGTAACTAAGGTTAAAAAAAAAAGATTATTTCTGCAGTCATCTTCAGTAGCTTATTCTTCCCTTGGCTCTATTTAAGGAACTATGTAACTCATAAGGTGTTTTCCATATTTTCTTTTTTCGATTTCATTCAATAAAAATAACTAATCCTCTTCTTTTTAAATTCATTTTTATGTTCATAGTATTTTATTTCTCTGTAGTCTTTTTTCTTTTTTTTTCCCCTAGGACTAACTTCTAATTATGTGTACTTCTGTCAGTTTAATCATATATTAGGTGCTGTCCTATGAATTTCATATAAATATAAAAAAGAAATAATAAAAAAAATGCTGTTACTTCTAAGTGCAGCATTTCAGTTTTATGCTTTTTCCAAACAACATGATTATTGCTTTCTTTTGATGTACAATACTTCTGGTACCCAAGTCTTGGAAGATGTTTAGTTGGCTTGCTCACTTGACCTAATTGACAAATCAGTGTTACAAATTTGTTACTATCCTATTTCCTTAGTGGTTACCTTTGTTCCTCCTGTTCTTTTCCTTGTACAAGTATCTTATACATTTTCCCCTATTCTTCTTTCCAACAATTATTTTTTTTTTCTACATAGGTTATGTGATTTTTATTTGAAATTCTTGTTTTTATTTGCTGATGTGTTGTAAAACCATTACAATCTCTATCCAAATCGGTGTTCAGAATGAGTGTTTATAAACCCTGTTTCTTGACCTCTGCAATAAGATGTTGGTTTTACTTCCCTGCTAGACCTTGGGAGCAAACTGAAAAATACTCCAGTGAATGAAATGTTCGACAAAGCACTGATGTCAGTTATTTAGTTCCACTTAGGGAAAAAAAAAAAAAGGCAACACAAACGTGTATTATTAGTTATTTTTTTTAGTCTTATTTTTTCCCCTCTTTCATTCCATGTTAAAGTTACTTGTGCATAGGATAAATGCTTTGGCCTTTTCAGTAGAATGGGTATACCTCTAAAGTGAAAACTTTTTTTTTGACAACCTGAAGGACAGTTTGGAGGGGATGATTCCTAGTTCACTACTTTCTCTTCACTTAAATCAGAATCACAGCTAACAATGTAAACTTAGCTGATTGTGTTTTTCAGAATATTAGTGGCTTATTTGTGCTGTCAAAGCATGGTGGAACAATGCTGGACCCATTCCCAGTGAACAGTAATACAAAGAATCATAAGAGATGTATCTGCTTCTTCAGTCTTTTATTTGCTAATCTCTTCAGTATTAATGAAATATGGTAGCTGATGACTAGTTTTGGTCTCCTAGACAACAGAAGTCTCTCTTCCCCGTAATTTGTTTTTCAAAAAGCTGTAATAACTTGCATAGAATGGATTATTCTGCTCCATTTTAAATGTTCTCACTTGTAATTAGTTGTTTGTACATCCTCTGTGGTAACTGGATATTCAGTTAATTCTATCTATAGCAGAGGGATGTGAGCATAATTTTCTTAACCTGGCACAGGTGCCTTTGCCAATGTGAGATATAAATATGTTGTGTTTTCTGGCTTGGTTTTATTTGTTTTTATTTGTTTGGTTTTTTTTTTTTTTTTTTTTTTTGAGAGAGAGAGTTCTCTATTCTTGATGTAAATACTGGGATGCTTCTGGTACCTGACTTCTAGTGATGCAACCAGTGTGATGCTTGTCTTTGCTTTTGAAATTGATGTAGGAGAGAGAATACGAGAAGCAGGTGAAATGGAAGATTAGATGGAAACCAGTTAACTAAGTTGTGCTGGTTTCTTAAAACTCCAATCTCCTGAACTAATTCAAGTCTTGAAAATCTCATCTGAAACGACTGCATGTGACTTAAATGCAGCAATAGCTACAGTAGCTGGCTATGAAAATTGGCCTGTTCATAAATTCTATTCCATGTTTAGTACCACTAGTTGTTAAATACAAAGATCAGAAACTCAGGGGGCTGAACTGACAGGATTTTGGGTGGGATGAGGCTGGAGAAGGAAGTGTGAATTGGACAGAAGGGAACAGGAGTTGGACAAGTTGGAGCAGCATCTGGGACTGACTGGCTGGGTGGCTGAGGAAAATCACCTTGTGGTGAGGAGTTGGTACAAGGGTGGTCCAATCAGGGCAGAAGTACTGGTCTACCAGGGCATAGCTTTCTCAGTCTGAGATTGGACTGGGCATTTTATAGTTGCTGCATTCATTGCCTAACATCAGATATTTAAACCCCATCCCAGAAATTCCCAGTCTTCTGTATTTGCAGAGGGTAACCAAATTTTCAAGCATTTAGATCATGCTGCAAGCTGAGCTCTCTGGATAGTTGATGGTTCCGGCTGTGCAGCTGCTTTGTGTTGATGTCTGTATATTATCACCTACTGGAACTTGGTTTTATTGCTTTTTTCAGTTTCTTAATACTAAAACCCCAAAATAAATAAAAAATAATACATTTTAACTTTCTTGTCTGGGTGGAATATAAAATACAGAAAAATAAGTTATGCTACTTTAGGTTTACTTATTTATGTAGAACATTAAAGTTTTCACTGTTCTTAAGCCCTAGAATATAAGTATCATGTAGCATAGAAATTTGATAACATTCATTTAAATGCCACTTTGAGTATGTGGTCCTGCACAACATTTATTGTTCATGTTCATTGTTCAGATCCCAATTAATTTCTAAATTCAGTGTTTTATTATTCTGCAGCAGTGAGTGCGAGTACTTTACAGTTTTTATCACTATATTTAAATAGAGTTGGCATTTACTTTATTTTTGAAAAGAGATGCGGTGAGTAATGTAAATGATTCAAAGTAATTGCTTGTGTTCCTTGGGATGTCGGGTCTAATCTCCTCAGAAATTCTGTAAGTAGTGTGTTGAACTGTTGGTGTTGTTCAATGCACCGTAGGTATTCTGAACAGTTTGAAGTTTAGCAGCCTACACCTGGGCATCCAGACTATGAAGAGCCTGTTTTTTTCAAATGCAAAGACAGCTCTAGCATTAGAGAAGACCACAGTGAATGAGTATAGGAGAGAGATGAATCTCCAGGATAGTACTTGCTTCCCTCAGCTATGAGGTTACTCTTCCTGTGATCTCTGGGTTAACTTCTTGACTCTTTCTGCTTGTGGAAGAGATCAGGCCATGAACTTCTAATGAAGTCCAGGCTGTGCAGTTGAGGTTTTCTGAAAGCAAAAAATGGATGCTACTTGCCCTGGCAGGGTTGAATTTGTGTATTTCAATACAACTATAACTCTTATTTAGTAAGTAATTCAACTTTTCTTAAGTAGAGCTGATATTGAATGTCCTCCGAGTCATTCAGGATTTTTTCAGAGCTGCTCCTACTTTAGCAAACAATGTCAGTATTTGTCAGAGGCGTAGCAATTGTTAATTCAAAATGAGTGTGGACTTCTGGTAGAGGGCTTCTTGCTTTACTCACTGTGTGTATTTAAGCATACAACTTGTTTCTAGTACTAAGACTTTTGCCATCGTAAGCTTGTTTAGCTCAGCATATGTCTCCTGTTTGACAGTGTTAGAACGTCACAATAGCTGTGTGAAGAGATTTGAGAAACTTCCCCTCATCATCTCTGAAACCCTCAGAGAAAAAAGGCTTTCTTTCATCAGATATTTGTTATTGTTTGCGTATTGTATTTCTAAATGTAGATGGCTCTTCTGAATTTGATTAGACCACTTTTCCCTGTGTTTTGGGAATCTGCTGGTGTTCAGTGGCTGTCTCATGAATCTGATATTTTAGTTATTCAAATAATTGCATTTATTGTCCTTTCTGGGCACAGTCAGGTGGAGTTATTTGGTTAATAGTGCACCCATCAAACACAGAAGTTTACTGTTTGAAATGTACTTTTGAAGCAGCTAATTTAACTTGGCGTACTAAGTGTATTTGAGTTCTGATAATGCAGACATACTGTTTCACCAGTCTGGTGTTTGGCTATCACTAGTTTTGTAGGTGTCTCGACTCAAAGCATTTTTATGTGTGAAAGAAGGAATGATATTGTGAGCATTTCTGGAAGGGCTACCATACTGAAAACACGAACAAAGAATAGAGTATTTTATTCACTGCTAATCCATACTAACATGTAAAAGCTGGAATTAGTGTACTGGGTCTGGCTAGGATGCAGTTAATTTTTTGTCATTGCAGGTCCCTATGGTGCTGTGGTTCAGATTTGTGATCAAAACAGTGCTAGTATGGCACCAGTGTTTCAGCTGTTACTGAATAGTGCTTCCACAGTATCAAGGCTTCCTCTGTTTCCCTCTGGGTGTAGGCTGGGCATGGGCAAGAGGTTGGTAGGGGACATAGACAGGACAGATGGTCCCAACTGATCAAAGAGATATTCCATATCATGTAGCATCATGGCTCACAATAACATTGGTGGTGCTGCTAGTGCTGGTGGGGATGTTCTAAGGTATCTGTCTGCTGTGGGAGGTGGTGAGTGATTGCCTTTGAATCACTTGTGGGTTTTTGTTGCCCTTTTTTTTTTTCCTTTCTACCATTCCTTCTGGCTTATTAAGCTCTTTTTATGTTTTCTCAACACCCAGAAGTTTACTTGCATTTGCTTTACTGATTCTTTCCCCCATCCCACCGTATCCCATTGGGGAGGGCAGTGAGGAAGCAACTAAGCAGGGGCTTAGCTGCTGGCTAGGGTTGACCCACCACAGTAAGTTAAAAGTTTTCAGCTGTATACAACTTTCTACCGTCCTGTATATTGAATTATGAAATTATCTTATTTGTATTAACTTTGGTTTAAGTTAATCTTTTTTCATCTTTTACTGACCATCCTAGTCAACTAATGCGTAATTCAAATGTCAGATTTCTTCCCATTTTTTAATTATCTTTTTATTCAGTTTCTAATTATTCATAGTTGAATTTTGACAACATGTTCTCCCCCTGCACATTTTCCTTTGTTGCTCATCTGCACAGTGTTTTGTGCAGTCATTTAATGAAAGAACCTGTTACAATTAAGTCTATCAGTTTATGCAAGGCCTGATGAGATTTTAGTTTGAACAGTGCATTTAGGTCTAGCATGGTGACTAAAAAAAATATGGCAGACTTGTGGGGGAGACTGTCACCAGAGTGGGTTCGTTGAAATCACTAGTCATGGTGTAAGTCAAAAGTAGGACAGTTAATTTTTAATTGCGTGTAACATTGTTTTGTATACCTTTAAAGAAAGGCTAATTCTAGTTCAGTCACTGTTAAAATACTGGTTTGTAGCTAAATGCATTCTTTAGCCAAAAGTGGTAGCATTTTATGTGACCAAAAGGGTAGTTTTTATGTATGGTTATGCACGTGAATTTGATTAAAATATGCAACATATAACTTTTTAATTTTTGAAGCAATTATTATCTTGTCTTAAAATTTTTGTAGTAAAAACTTTAAAATTGCCTGATATTAATAGATTTCTGACTATAGCTAGTGAAAAAAACAGACTTGTTTTCATTTGCTGTACCCTACAGGATTTTCGAGTTGATAGATATTCTGCCCTGTTTATTGTTGGTTTTTTTTTCCCTAGGTGTAAGTAAGTTGCCTGCAGCCATTAAGCAAATATTGTTCCTGCATCTGTAGACTGCTGTCAGGACTAAGCTAGTGCTGTAATAGATGCTGATTCTAAGAATCTGAATTTTATTCTTCAGTAGCTTAATAGCTTGTGTATTTACTGAAGTGTAGCTTAAATCACTTAGTATAGTTTTTAAAAAGTAGACAAATGTTTCATGTAGAGTTTTAAATGTAGCTTTCTTTAAAGGAAATATGAATGTAGAAGTATAGAAATGTAAATACTTGTCTTCTTCCCAGTCTTCATCAACTCCAGTTTGTTTTCTATTGTTGAGCTAGACTGTTGAAATATAATATGTACATCTATACATATCAGTTGAAAATAAGGAAATAGTATATTTACAGCTATTTTGTATATTTAATGTACCTGTAAAATACTCTACGCTTGTTTTATGCATTTACATAAATAGAAATGTAACTAACCATATTAAATAAATTGATTTATTGATTTTCAAGAAAACCTTCCTTTCATGCATTTTTATGTTCTGAAGATGCAAAAACCTTAAATTGAGGCACAGAAACGATGTAATGGAACCAAGCATCACATGAAATAACTACAATTTTTCTTTATCCAAAGTTGGTATGGTCTATGGTAGTGGGCACATGTACTTTTCTGCAGAACCAAGCCTGCCTTCTCTAGCACGGAGAAGTGTTTCATTTGTGAAAATGCTTTCTCAAGCTAAACCTCAAGCAGTCTTTCTCACTGAGTAGTTCATTGGAGGAAAAAAATTATACTTATTTCCTAATTCTATCAGTTCAGGTAGAAGCTGAACCAGAGGTACTTTTGGCATTTTGGGACACTGTTTCCTCAGTTTTGTTTTTCTGAAATGCTTTTCCTGTTCCTGGGATTGTTGAAGGTACTTGTGGTTAGGGACAACCAAGAGTTATGTAAAGCTCTTTTCTTCTGTTGTGCTTTTTGTGTGTAGAATTGTGGAGTCCAGTGGTCAACATAGCAGGGTGCAGTTTTCTTCCCTTCTCTATTGAGAGCTTTTTTCCTTATAAATCAAATGGGTGACAGATGGAGTTTCTTTTAGGCTCTGTTAATCTAGGTTTATAAGACGCTCAGAATGGAATGATGTCATTTTGGAGACCAGAGAGAGGCGGATGTTTACAGGCTTTTGTAGTGAAAACAAAAACCTATTACAAGGTTGAAACAAAAGCTGAGTTTTATATGAGACAATTATATGAGTGTTGACTTGTTGCTTTTTTAATTGTGCATAGACTTACAAAACTATTTTCTTTTCTAGGATCCTTCTGTTACACAAGTGACAAGAAATGTTCCTCCAGGGCTAGATGAGTACAATCCTTTCTCTGATTCAAGAACAGTAAGCACATTTTTTTCTTAATTATGCTGTTAATTTTTTTAGGTAAGATTTGTGAGGTACAGTTTTCAGAGTTCGAGGCTGATGTAAAACATGTGACAGGCTAAGCAGACATAATGGAAGCTGTGTAATGATAGTCTTGTAAAGTGTTTGGAGGGTTCATTGGGTAGGCTGACTTAAGTGAGCTTTCACCTGTTAAAGAAGTGTGGCTCTCCGAAAGGCAGCCAAAACAGATTTCAGTATTTCACCTGTTCAGTAAGACTTTTGATAGTCTGTCTTCATGTTTTTCTGAGTTCAGCTTGCTTTGCTTGAGTGTGGCATGTTTCCCAGTGTCTTACTTTCGATTTCCATTTCACTTAATGAAAACGTTGCTCAGAATAAGGAAAAACATTGCATTTAAGTAACAGTCCACAGGCTATGAGTAGTTTGCTGTAGTAAAAAGGAATCATTTATGTCCAAGAAACACTGTTGTTCTTTGCCTCTAATTTGTATAGGGGGGAAATACAAGGAATGGGTTGGTAAATTCAAACTGTAATAGCATTTTTCACTGGTTACTTTTGATAGTGAAGATCTTGTGCAAGATTAGCAAAATGTATGGATGATTGCTGTTCGTAAGTATAATTTACAAGCATTCAAATACTGTATTTTTAAAATGTACTCTTATTTCTTGTGGCAAATCTGGTAGTGTTGATAGCCAGTGTTAGTATTTGAGTGTTTGCAATGCGACAGCAAGGTTTCATACAGTGCTAAAATGCTAGACTGGAAGGAGCTTGTTTCCGTGTATGCCGAATATTCTGTTTAATGCAGAGTATTTACAACTAGCAATAATATTAAGTAAGTCTCAACATTTTTTTTCTCCTAACTCACAATATCACTAATTATGTTTGATTTATCTTTCTGAAGCTTGTAGAGTTTCAAAATTGATCTGTATGGATGATACGTTCTGAAGACATTAAGTGTTGTTTAAAAAGAAAATATAATCTAGAGCTACTCTGACTTTTTATTACTTTTGTACTTATTTTAATATGCAGCTCTGTAGGAAAAGGAAAATTGAAGTATATAGCTACGGCTATCTGGCTTTGAACAGTCAGCTGTGCATGTATGAAAAATTTTAATTGCTCATTACAGATGTCACTCATATAGAAAAATCAGGAGGATGGAGGAAATCTTAAAGTCAGTGTTCAGATCTACTGAATATGTGCTATATTCATGTATTGTGATTCAGTTAGTAATCTATGTGATGTTACCAAATTCATAAAAACTGTCTGTTGGATGAGCAGTACTCTGCAGCGGAAAAGAACTTTCACAGGTTTTCTTGCAGAAAGCAAGACTGAAAGCATAAAGTGTATATTCGATTAAGAGTGCTGTAATAATCAACCTTTAGATGATACTCCTCTTCCTCTGTCTGTGACTTGTGGATGCTAGATGTGTAAGTATTCTGTAATTATATGCATTTGCAGGAATGTGCTTAGTTACCTGATGATATGCTCACAATTCCATGTGCTCACCTCTCTTTTCTTACCAGCTTTGTGTGCAAGAGAAGGACACACTGTGCATGTACAAATAAATATGTGATGGATAAGATAAGAGGCAGTAGAAGTGAATGTCTTTAAAGACTGGATGAACAGACGTAGAAGCAGAATCTGTGAATTTTAGATTTGAAGGATTACAATGTCTGCCAGGGTAGGGATAGAAGTTACTCTGCATTTTGTGTACTGCCCAGAGCAAAAACATCTGAATACTTTCTGGGGGGTTTGATTTGCTGCTGTTCCTTTATTGGGAACCCGAGTTATCTTGAACAGTTTTGTGCAGATAATACCACTTCTAACATTTGAAAACTGTAATAGCGCTAGTAGAGCGGAAAGCATACAAGCTTCTTCGGTGGTAGCAGAATACATCCTGGAGATTCTGTGCTCTTTAGTTTGAGAATTGGTGCTCTGTAAGACTTAAAATAATCACAGAATCATGGAATGATCAGGGTTGGAAAGGGACTTCTGGAGATAATCTAGTCCAAACCTCTGCTAAAGCAGGTTCACCTAAAGTAGGTTGTACAGCATCATGTCCAGGCAGATTTTGAATAACTCCAGAGAAAAATAATCCCCAGTCTTTCTGGGTAGCCTGCTCCAGTGCTCTGTCTCCCCCAAAAGTAAAGAAGTTCTTCCTCATGTTCAGGTGGAACTTCCTGTGTTGCAGGTTGTGCCCTTTTCCCCTTGTCCTGTTGCTGGGCGCTACTGAAAAGAGCCTGGCCCCAGCCTCTTGACACTCGCCCTTAGGATATTTGTAGACATTGATAAGATCCCCTTTATGTCTTCTCTTCTCCAGGCTAAACAGGCCCAGGTCCCCCAGCCTTTCCTCATAAGGGGAGGTGCTCCAGCCCCCTCAGCATCTTTGTAGCCCTCTGCTGGACCCTCTCCAGTAGCTCCCCATCTCTCTTGAACTGGGGAGCCCAGAACTGGACACAGCACCCCAGATGTGGCCTCACCTTGGCAAAGTACAGAGGGGGAGTATAAACTCCCTCGACCTGCTGGCCACGGTCCTCCTGGTGTACCCCAGGATCTTACTGGCCTTCTTGGCCACCAGGGCACACTGCTGGCTCATGGGCAGCACTCCCAGATCCTTCTCTGCAGAGCTGCCTTCCAGTGGGTCAACCCCCGGCCTGTGCTAGTGGTGTGTGGGGTTGTTCTTCTCTTGGTGCAGGACCTTTGTTGAACTTCATTAGGGTCCTCTCTGCCCAACTCTGTAGCCTGTCTGGGCCTCGCTGAATGGCAGTGCAGCCTTCTAGGGTATCAGCCACTGCCACCAGTTCTGTATCATCAGCAAACTTGTCCCTTCATCTGGGTCATTGATGAGCAAGTTGAACAGGGACTGGTCCCAGTACTGACCCCTGGGCCACACCGCTGGCTACAGGCCTCCAGCCAGACTCTGTGCTGCTGGTCACAACGCCCTGGGCTCTGCCATCCATCCAGTTCTCAATCCACCTCGCTGCCCGCTCATGTAACCCACACTGCCTGGGGTTACCTATGAGGATGTTACGGGAGACAGTGTCAGAAGCCTTGCTGAGGTCAAGGTGGACAGCGTTCACGCTTGCCCTTCGTCTGGCCAGCCAGTCATTCCATGATGGGAAGCCATTAGATTGGTCAGATGTGATTTCTCTGTGGTGAATCCATGTTGACTCTTCCTGATGACCTTCTTTTCCTCCACATGCTTTGAGATGACCTCCAGGATGAGCATCACCTTTCCAGGGATGGGGGTGAGGCTGACTGGCCTGTAGTTTCCTGGGTCCTCCGTCTTGCCCTTCTTGAAGACTGGAGTGGCATTGGCTTTCCCCCAGTCCTCCAGCAGCTCTCCGTGACCTTTCAAAGATGATGGAGAGGGGCTTGGCATTTACAGCTGCCAGCTCCCTCAGTGCTCAGGGGTGCATCCCATGCGGGCCCATGGATCTGTGGGTGTCAGGTTTGCTTAAGTGATCTCTAGCATTGAGCAAGGGAGAGTCTTCTGTTTTCCAGACCTCCTCTCTTGCCTCCAGGGTCTGGGAAAGTGGAGGGCCGGCCTTGGCAGTGAAGCCTGAAGCAAAGTCAACATGCAGTAACTCTGCCTTCTGTGTGTCCTTTGTCCCCAGGGAACCCACCTCATTCAGCAGCGGGCACACGTTTTCCCTAGTCGTCCTTTTCCTGCAGATGTACTTGAAGAAGCCCTTCTTGTGTCCTTGCCTTCCCTTGCCCGATTTAGTTCCAAATGGACCTTAGCCTTCCTCGTTGCCTCCGTGCATGTTCCGACAGCATTCCTATGTGGCCTGTGCCTTTTTCCACATGCTGTAAACGACCTTCTTCTGTTTGAGTTTTGCCAGAAGCTCCTTGCTCTTCCATGCAGGCCTCCTGTCCCCTTTGCGCAGTTTCCTACCCATGGGGTTGTACGTGTCTTGAGCTTGGAGTAAGTGATGCTGGAGTAATAGCCATGGACCCCCCTACTTCTACAGGCCTAACCCAAGGGCATCCTCCAAGTAGGTCCTTGGAGAGGCCGGAGTTAGCTGTCCTGAAGTCCAGGGTTGCAGTCGTACTTGTTGCCCTGCATCCTCCGTGCAGGACCCTGAACTCCACCATCTTGTGGTCACTGCATCCAAGGCTGCCCCCAGCCTTCACATCTCCAACCAGTCCTTCTTTGTTTGGTAGTACAAGGTCCAGCAGCACACTTGGCCTCGTTGGCTCCTCCACCACCTGGGTCACAAAGTTACCGTCAGTGATTTGTAGGAACCTCCTGAACTGTGTGTGCCTAGCTGTGTTGTCTTTCCAGCAGAGTCTGGAAAGATGGCAGTTGACTGGAAGCTGGCATATGTCCCAATTTTCAAGAAGGATAAGAAGGAAGACCCTGGTAATTACAGACTTGTCAGTCTTGCTTCAGTGCCTGGTGAAATTATGGAGAAGGTTATTCTGAGAATTACTGAAAAACACTTGAGAGACAATGCAGTCATTGGTCAGAGCCAGCACAGCTTCATGAGGGGAAAGTCCTGCCTCACTAACTTAAATTTCCTTTCATGACAAGGTCACCCTTGTCATGCCAAAAGTTTGTAAGGGATTCTGGGGTCTGGGCTGGGGTATATGGCCAGCTGAGAGTCTGTGCTGGTGTTTGAGGAAGCCACGAGTGTGGAGGTTGCTTGTGACGTGAATGTATGAGTGCATGAATCTTTAGTGAATGTCACACTGGGCTGAATGACAAACAGGAGGAACCCTATGTACCAGGTAAGAGAACCCCAGATCCAGGCATGTAGATCAGAACAGGCTGGGGGTTCACTGCTCGTATCTGAGGAATCTGCAACTGGTGGTGTGCTTGGAAATCTGGAGTGAGGCATGTGCTTTCTGTAGTGAACTTAGTGCTGATCAGCTGGAGAGGAGGAACGGAATATGACTGTGTACCTGCATTGTGTGTAGTTCTGACAGTGTTATGTGGGGATGTTGTCAAAGGCAGTGCCCTGCCTGTGGCAGCTTATATAGCTAGTATATATCCTGGTATATGAAGGGATGCATCTATTTGTGTGCATCTGTGGGATATGCACTCAGCTTGCTAGTAGCTGAACCTGGAAACAGGAAAGCTGTATCCCATCAGCCTGGTCAGAGAGCCCTCAGAGGGCCTCAGGGTACACTAGACTAGGCTCCAGCAGTCGGAAAGTAGAGTCCCCAGGTCTCAGAATCTGCTGGAAGTGGTAGTCTTTGTAACACACCTTAACAGCTTTTGTCCCCCAGCCCCTTCTGACATTCTTAGGATTCCAGGATGCACAGGCCCTGCTACAAATCACTGATGGAGTCTCACTTCTTCCAGAAGGCACAGGCCCTTACCTAGACACTGGTTCTTTTACACAATCATCATTACGTGCACAGTAGACAGCAAGTGTAACACCATATAGATGGCCAGCTAGCATAAAATGGAACCTAAACAATTTAGAAATCTCAATCAGAAGTATCTTTTACATAAGGTACATAATTAGTACCTTATATTAATGTCATATATCATATATGCTGTTGGCTAACACCTTTGATCATGTAGCTCGAGTGAGCTTTCTGCTTGGTTCCTTTATTCATAAGCATGTATGCATGTTCCAGTCATTACCAGCACTGCAAACTGTTTGGACAAAGTGTCATTTCAAGGATAAGTGTTTTGAATTCATTGTTAAAATATTTTCTAGTCTGACAGTCCATCTTTATACGCTAGTACAGGTAATATTACTATTACTTTTTACAGTATTATGGGAGGGCTGCTGGAGTGCTTCTGGAATGCTTGCTGGAGATTGTAAACAGTCGTCAGTCTAACAAGCAGCTGCTTATCAGTTATGCTTTCAAGGTTATTACTACTTTAGTCACAGAGCTACAATAATCACGCTTTTTTTTTTTTTTCTTTTGTAGCATCGGCCTGGTCTGCAGTTCATAATATATAGGAAAGTTTGTTCAGTAGCTTTTTGATACTCCATTGTAGGTTTTGTGTGGATCACATCAGGGTCACCAAATGCTGTGACGCAAGTCGAGGTGGACTGAAAAAACACTATGTCTACGTGGCAGGGTTCGGACAAAATGGCCTTTATTGTTTATACAAACTATTTATATATCTTAGACAGTGCAGGTGTCAGACCCTGACAGGTTTTTGTGTCCTTCTTCTGGCTTGCTATTTGCTGTTGCTGTAGGTGCCCGTGTGCTGCGGTTCTAAGTTCTGGTTCTTCTCATCCTGTTTACATACCTGACAATTTGTGGCTGTCTTAAAGGTACACGACTAAGTCTTTGAACTCAACTGACTTGTCTGCAGACCTGCTGCAGACCCCAACAATTCCCCCTTTTTGTTTTTGAACAGCTAGTACCAGGTTTGTCATGTTCTGTGGGGCCCTTGCAAACATGAGGGCAACCAAGGCAATAGCAAACAAGCAATAATGCCAATTGAGTGAATGGATGCCAAAAAGGCTGATATTTTCTCAGATTTTGGTAACATGTTGCTGCAATGGGGCACCTAAAAACCATGCAGCACATACCATCAAAATCCTCACAGCCATGTTCTTGAGCCAACAACAAAAAGCCAATAGTTGTTCTGTTTTGTATGTAATAATGGCAAATTTGACTCACATTCTTAACTGCCTAACAAGCAAGGTGATTTAACTCTTCAATGCTTTCCCTGCTGTTACTCCAGATAAGAGAAGAACCGCTGCAATACATTCCCATCAGTTCCATAAATCAACTACATCATTACATGCTTCATCCAAAGTTATATGGCATTTAAGAGCATTATGCTTATCAGCATGGTCACGTATTGATTTATGTTGGTGCCATGGTCCCTTCATAGCCTCCTACTACATTAGCATCTACATAAAGACAACTATAGACATTCAAAGTGCAAACATTATTGACTTCTTTTGGCTTAACAATATACAGAGGTAATCAATTATCCCAAATATCAAGGCTTTCAGTAAGATTCTTCATTCCCTGCATACATTCACTTTTTTGCAACAATGTCTGCAAGTCAGTTTCGAGGAAGGGCACACCAAACACAGACTGGTTCAGTAAGGAGGCCACACATCAGTTGTTGGGTTGACTGGCGGCAGCAGCACTCCGACGATCCGGCACGCTAAGCTGAGGCCGTACACAGTGAGCAGGCATCCATCGTGGGCCTTCATCTGTAGAAACACAAGCATAACCTCTCCCCCAAGTTAACAATTCATGCGGTCCCGACCAATGCTCGGTACGGGGGTCTTTCACACGTACTAGGACACCTTTGTGCTTTTGCTGCTTGTCGCCAATTGACACAAAATGTCGTATGATCGGAGGCACCACATGGTTGACAGAGATTTTCAGAAAGTTCAAAACATAACATGCTTTCTCTAATCATGTCTCTGGGGTCATTCCCTTCATTCCCCCATTCTCTCCCCCCCCCCCTTTTCTTTTTTTGATAGCAAAATACATTTCAACCGCTGTAATACACTAGATTATAAACAGCTTTTCTGCGTGACAGAACACAGTCACCCTGTACTGTGAAACAGTTTCTGGGAAGTCCTGTACTACTTTCCAAGCAAATGGTGTGTGAACGTGAGGATTACCAGCAGCCGCATCTCCCCTTACAATAGCATATGCATGCGGTGCATCGGTGGAAGGAGTAGGAAGATCAAGGAGCGGTCCGCCTATCTGTTCTACTAAATCTCAGTTCCCGTCTCTTAATGCCCCATCTCTTACAGCCTGTCAAAATCACCGAGGGTCGTGTGACATTACCGTACCATTGGAAATTGGATTTTTACCACTTCAACTTCTTCATTGCCTGTGACTGATAATGTCGTAGCGGGACCCCAATCCAGGTTTTCGCCATTTCCATCCTGTGCGGGCAGGGCCGGAGCCGAGGGAGGAAGGAGTGTGGGCTGGCACAAATGCTGAGGGGAGTCAGGGGGGCTGGGATCGGTCTGCCGAGGTTTCTGCTTGTCAGAATCGGAATCGGTATTGAGTATAAGTCGATGCAGTTGGAGAGATTTAGGGGATTCGGGGCATTGGGGAGTGACATCTGGTAAGGGACACAGACTCTTCCCCTCTCCCACCCCGTCATCCTCTTGTCTGTATTCTGAAGGGGGATACAGGGGAGGTTTGAATGATACACCCTGATTCGCATTTTGCTGACTTGGCAAGCCCCCATTTGTGTCTTGCGGATTTTTGAAGCCCCCTGCAACATGTCTAACCAGTCCCCATGTAAGCAAAAGCCCTGATGCCTCTTTCTCCCCTTTCTCTAGAGCTTCTGACAGTGTTGATCCTAAATTGTCCCAGGTCGACACACTAAGAGCAGTCACAGGGGACACTTCCATTCTACGTGTTTTGGCCCACAATAATGTATTTTTTAACCGGAGCCCATGTAAAGTATTTCCACGCTTCTCTAATACTAACTTCCACATTGATAGCGCTATGGTATCTTTAGATGGCTTACTCCCCATGCTGTCCCTGGTGGCTCACCTTACCGGTGTCACGTTCTCCCGGGATCTCGCAGCCGCTCGCTGCGCTACTCCGCTTCACCAGGCTCTGCCTCCCCAGCAACCCGCTTGGTCACAGTTTCAGGGTCGCTCCTGACACCCCTTACCGGGGTCACATCGGCACAGTCTCAGGGTCTCTTTTTGATACCCTTTACTGGGATCACATCGGTACGTCGGGGTCACCAAATGTGGTGATACAAGTCATGGTGGACTGAAAAAACACTATGTCTGCGTGGCAGGGTTCGGACAAAATGGCCCTTACTGTTTATACAAACTATTTATATATCTTAGACAGTGCAGGTGTCAGACCCTGACAGGTTTTTGTGTCCTTCTTCTTGCTTGCTATTTGCTGTTGCTGTAGGTGCCTGTATGCTGCAGTTCTAAGTTCTGGTTCTTCACACCCGATTTATATACCTGACAATTTGTGGCTGTCTTAAAGGTACACGACTAAGTCTTTGAACTCAACTGACTTGTCTGCAGACCCGCTGCAGACCCCAACAGTTTTGTATCTTATGTTTGAAGCAGAAGATTGTAAGACTCTTGATGGTTGTCTAGTTTTTGTAGGAGTTCTCATATAAGGCTTTTTCCTTTTTTATCACAAAAAACCCCAATGTAAGGAACAGCAATATTAATTATCTTTAACTGGCTTCACAGAATCATAGAATCATGTAGGTTGAAGAGACCCTTAGGATCATCAAGTTCAACCCTTTACTTAGCACTGCCAAGTCTGCTGCTAAACCATGCCCCTAAGCACCATTTCAACACCAGGGATGGTGACCCAACCACTTCCCTGGGCAGCCTGTTCCAATGCTTGACATACTTTCAGTGAAGATTTTTTCCTTAATATCCAATCTAAACCTCCCCTGCTGCAACTTGAGCCTTTTTCCTCTTGTCCTGTTGCTTGTTACTTGAGCGAAGACATCAACACCACCTTGCTACAACCACCTTTCATGTAGTTACAGTGATAAGGTGTCCCCTGACCCTCCTTTTCTGCAGATTAAACACCCTGGTACCCTTAGCTACTCCTTGTGAGACTTAGGCTCTAGACCCTTCCCCAGCCCTGTTGCCCTTCCCTGGACACGCTGCAGCCCCTCTACGTCCCTCCTGCAGTGAGGGGCCCAAACCTGAACACAGGGTTCGAGGTGCAGCCTCACCAGTGCCGAGTGCAGGGGGACAGTCCTTTCCCTTGCCCTGCTGGCCACACTGCTTCTGACACAAGCCAGGGTGCTGCTGGCCTCCTTGGCCACCTGGGCACACTGCTGGCTCATGCCCAGCCGGCTGCCGACCAGCACCCCCAGGCCCTTTCCCACCAGGCCCTTTCCAGCCGCTCTGCCCCAGCCTGTAGCGCTGTGTGGGGCTGGTGTGACCCAGGTGCAGGACCCGGCACGGAGCCTTCTTGAACCTCATCCAGCTGGCCTCGGCCCATCGGTCCGGCATGTCCAGACCCCTCTGCAGAGCCTCCTGCCCTCCCGCAGATCAATGCTGCTGCCCAGCTTGGTGTCATCTGCAAGCTTGCTGAGGGTGCACTCGATCCCCTCGTCCAGAGCGCCGATAAAGATACTGAACAGAGCTGGCCCCAGTACTGAGCCCTGGGGAACACCACTGGTGACCGGCTGCCAGCTGGATGTAACTGCATTCCCCATCACTCTTTGGGCACGGCCATCCAGCCAGCTTGTAACCCAGAGCAGAGCACATCCATCCAGGCCAGAGCAGCCAGTTTCCCCAGGAGAATGCTGTGGGAGCTGGTGTCAAAGGCTTTACTAATGTCCAGGCAGACAACATCCGCAGCCTTTGCCTCATCCACTGGGTGGGTCATGTTGTTGTAGAAGGAAATCAGGTTGGCCAAAGAGGACCTGACTTTCATAAACCTGTGCTGGCTGGGCCTGATCCCCTGGCTGTCCTGCACATGCCACATGATGGCACTCAGGCTTATCTGCTCCGTAACCTTCCCTGGCACTGAGGCCAGGCTGACAGGGCTGTAGTTTCCCAGATCTTCCTGCCCTTCTTGTAGATGGGTATCACACTGGCTGGGGCCAGACTCTTCCGGGACCTCTCAAGTTTGCCAGGACTGTTGGTAAATGATGGAGAGCGGCTTGGCGAGCTCCTCTGCCAGCTCCCTCAGTACCCTGGGGTGGGTCCCATCTGGCCCCATAGACTTGTGGATGTGTAAGTGGAGCATCAGGTCACTAACTTTCCTCCTGGACTGTGGGGACTTCGTTCTGCTCCTCCTCACCGCTGTCTTCCAGCTCAGGGGGCTGGGTACCCTGAGGGCAGCTGGTCTTGCTGTTAAAGACTGAGGCAAAGGCAGCATGAAGCACCTCAGCCTTTTCCCCATCCTTTGTGGCAGTGTTACCCCCAACATCCAATAAAGGGTGGAGATTATCCTGGGCCCTCCTTTTGTTTCTGATGTATCTGTAAAAATGTTTTTTGCTATCTTTTACAGCAGTGGACAGCCTGAGTTCTAGCTGGGCTTTCATGTCTCTAATCTTCGCCCTACATAACCTCACGACATCCTTACAGTCCTGCAGTTGCCTGTTGCTTCTTCCAGAGGTGCTAAAGCCCCGCCGAGTTCCAGCCAAAGCTCTGTTCAGCCAGGCTGGTCTTCTCCCCCACCAGCTCATCTTTCAGCACACGGGAACAGCCTGCTCCTGCACCTTTAAGAGTTCCTTCCTGAAGAACGCCCAGCCTTCCTGGACCCCTTGGCCCTTCAGAACGATCCTCCAAGGGACTCTGTCAACCAGGCTCTCAAAGAGGCAAAGCTGGGCCCTCTGGAAGTCCAGTGTAGCCATTCTGCTGACCACCCATCCTGACTTCTCTGAGAACTGAAAACTCTATCCATGCTCGCTAAGCCCAAGATGTCCTGTGACCACCACATCCCCCACCAGCGCTTCCCTGTGTGCAAACAGCAGGCCCAGCGGGACATCTCCCCTGGCTGGCTCACTGACAGCTGTCAGGCAGGCATCTGCCGCACACTCAGGAGCCTCCTGGACTGTTTCCTATCTGCTGTGCTGTATTTCCAGCAGACAGTGGTAGGTTTAAGTCCCCCACGAGGACAGGGGCTAGTGACCTTGAGACTTCTCCCAGTTGCTTGTAGAACGTTTCATCTGCCTCTTCGTCCTGGTTGGGTGGTCTGTAACAGACTCCCACCACGATGTCCACCTTGTTGGCCCTCTGCCTGGTCCTCACCCACAAACACTCAACCCTACTGTCCCATCATTCAGCTCCAGGCAGTGGAAACACTCCCTGACATACAGAGCTACCCCACTGCCTCTCCTTCGCTTGTCCCTTCTGAAGAGTTTATAGCAGGGGTCCTCAAACTTTTTAGCCAGGGGGCCGGCACACGGATGCAGTGGCAGGCAGTCATCTGCGGCTGCTTGGTTCCCCCCCCCCCATAACTCCTGGGGGGGGGGCGGGGGGTGTCTGTAAATACCAGGGGCTGGATTGAGGACCCTGCTAGGCCGTATCCGGCCCACGGGCCATAGTTTGAGGACCCCTGGATTATAGCCATCCCTTGCAGCACTCCAGTCATGCGAGTTTCCCCCCATGTTTCCGTGATGGTGACTATGTCATGGTCTTCCTGCTGCACGATGGCTTCCAGCTCCTCCTGTTTGTTGCCCGTGCTTCGGGCACTGGCATAGATGCACTTCGGCTGTGCCATCGATCTCACCTCCAGGCCTGGCATCCCACCCGCAGGCTCATCTCTGATGAGCTCGGGTTTATTCCCTTCCCGCTTTGAGTCGGGTTTAAAGCTGTCTCGACGAGCCCTGCTAACTCCTGACCAGGGATCCTTTTCCCCCTCTGAGGCAGGTGAACCCCAGCTGTGGCCAGCAGGCCTGCTGCCGTGTGAACTGACCCACGTCAGCCCCCCTGAGATCTGGCCATTGACACCAGGCCCAGAGCCAGTGCTGATCTGTGGGACCTTGCGGTGACACAGCCCCTCGCTCCCTGCGGCCGGCAGGACAGAAGGAAGCACCACCTGTGCTCCCGATCCCTCCCTCAGCCCCGAGGTCTCTCTCCGTCGCCCTCAGACTTCTTGGCGTTGGAGTTCATCGCTGCCCCTTGGAAGCCCAGCAGTGGGCAGTGATCAGAGGGCTGTACCGGGCAGGGGGTGTCCTGGTGACGTCCCTTACCCAGCCCCAGGGAGGCCAGCAGGCTGCCCAGGGGCTGGGTCCGGCCGGCATACGGCCCCTCTGTTCCTCTCAGAGTGGAGTCGCCGATGACAACCACCTTTCAGTTCTTCCTAGCAGAGCTGGTCACCATGCGTGGGGTTGGCAGCTCCTCCAACCCGGACGAGTTTTTGCCCATGTCGACACTTTCCTGACCCTCAGGCTCCAGAGCCGCACACCTGCTGTACAGGGGCACCTGGGAAGGTGGAGCAGGCCAGCAGTGACTCGCCTGCTGTCCCCAGCAGGGACCTGTTTCCATTCCTCCCGATCACTCGGGGCCCTTCCTTCTGCCTGGAGGCGAGCAGGCAGGGGACCCTCCCGCTTCCAGTGGTGACGTGTCCCTGCGGTGCATTTGTCTCAGCGATGGTAGAGCGTCTCCACCGGTCTGCCTCCCTCTCACAGTCCCTAATACTCCTGAACCTTTCTGCTTCCCCTTTCAGCTCTGCCACCAGGCTGAGCAGCTCGGCCACCCAGTCACCCCTCACACTGGTGTCACCCCTGCTGCCCTCCAGCAGCAGTGACCGGCGCAGGCAGCCGAGTGGCCCGTGACGTGGGCAGCTGTGTGCTGACATGGGAGCTCCGGCTGGGTCACCACACACCTCCTGGCACTGGCCTTTGGCCAAGCAGAAGCCATGAGTGGCTAGGTTTCTTCTGGGGGGGTGATGACAGCTGCTGGAGCTCAGCTCTCTGGGACATCAAGGGGACGGTGCCCCCACTGTGCTGCTCCTGTGCCAACAGCCACACTGTGCACTGTTTGCCTGCTTGGGCCACTCGCGCTATGTGGGGTTGCATGTGCAGGTGCTCGGCTGCCTTTGGTTGTCTTCGTCCTACAGCACTGAATAATCTTTCTTAGGATGAAAATCTTAAATGGCCAAACATTTCTGAGAAATGAGACCTCTCTGATATCTCGGTACTCTGTTAGGAGCTGATGTATAAGGAGGAAAAGTAATTCTGAAATGCTGGAATCAGCTGATGTTGCTGAGATATGCTGCAGTATCACACACAGAGGTGGAGTTTACTTGGGCGTAATGTTTCCTTCTTAGTGTATTCCATTTATGCATTTGAAAAGATGGTTAGAAAAGGTGCAGACAATCTGTGCAAAGTCATAATTTGCCAAGTTAGTTGTATGTAGTTGGTTCTTGCTTTGTTTTAAGGTGCTTTTATATTGAAAACATCACACTTCTCACCATTTTTTTTGTTCTTGATTTCAGTCTTACTAGGAACAAGTGGTTCTTTGTCTTACAACATTATGGAACAGGGGAATCTTTCATGTTGCATGCTTTATACAAAGAAAGAATTGTAGTTTCTCCCCCAGGTGTATTTAACAATAAAATAACATCATAGTAGTGCTATACTTACACACTTTGGTAAAGTTCAGTTGACAATTTCAGTCCAGGCAGTAGTTTTGTCCTTGGCTTGATAGCATATCTCTATCTTACACAATGATAGAGAGCTGTACAGGAAGTCAGAGATGATGACAATTGGTGGGAATATGGAGAGGATTTAAAACAAGAAGGAAGAAAGAAAAAAGAAAAACCCGAGCTACTAAAAGCTTCTTGTAATTTCTGTTTTATAGGTAGTGACCAAGTGAACGAATTGCCAGTGGTATTTGAAACTAGATACTGTGATACATACTGGTGGAACATTTAAGCAGTAGATTATGGATCTTGAATTGGAAAATTTAATATGGTGCATAGCTTCTCTAGTTAGCCAGGTGATATAAGCCTTTGTTAAATAGAAGGCTCTGGAAGACATTACTAATAAATAGCATTGTGTTTCAGAATATGAATGGTTCACTGGTAAATCCTGCGGTTCTCTTAGTAACTATTCTTACTTGTATTATGTCTGAATAATTCTAAAATTCCACGTATGTTTATGGCAAGTAGTACAGTGTAAAACCAAATAAGCATAACACTGCACCACAGAATATAGCTAACTTCTGTTTCCTACAGGTTATAAGTTTCCTACAGTTATATTGCAGGCAGCATATCAGATTTTCAGTTTATTAGTAACACTTCCTTTAAAATAACTAGATTGGTTGTTACAGAGTTAATGAAAAGATGCTTATTGGAATAGGAAACTGTTTCCCTATAATTGTCTCTTTGTTTTCTTAGCCTCCTCCAGGAAATGTGAAAATGCCTAATGTACCCAGTACCCAGCCAGCAATAATGAAACCAACAGAAGAACCAGCTGCTTACACACAAATTGCAAAGGTTTGTCTGTAACTTTCAGGTACTAGGTTCCTTTTAATTATAGTTATTTAAATATACTTCTGGAATAATGTATTTTATAAATAAGCATTGCTTTCCTGATGATTTATGAAAATTAATATTGCCTTTAAGTAAGTGGTTAATACATGAATTCATGCAATATTAGGTCAAACTTCATCCATAACTAGAGATGCTTAATTATAGAAAACAGTCTTGGAATATTTATTTTGTGTTCATATTTTTTATCAATATCTAATGATTCTTACTTTGTTCAGGAGCATGCCTTGGCCCAGGCAGAACTGCTAAAGCGTCAAGAAGAACTGGAAAGAAAAGCAGCCGAACTAGATCGCAGAGAAAGAGAAATGCAGAGTCTAAATCAGCAGGGGGGTATGCATGAAAGAAATACTTCTTTAAATTGCAGAAATTTCACTTGTTGTTAGAAACTGTTCTAGTTTTACAGTGACATGGTGAAGCTGATCAAAGAGGGGGTTTTGTAATCTCTGCAGGAAATTTTATCTCCCTTCAGACAGTGCATACAGTGAGTAAAACCTGTCCTGTCCTGTGCAGATTTTTAGTTTGGCCTCTGTTACAGGTTACTCCTTGTTATCAGCTATTTTTATTCTTGGTTAATATCTAAGTAATGCTACTGAATAGAAATAGAGCATTTTGAGAAGTAAAAGTAACTTCGTAAGTAACATCTCTTTGATTTATCTTGTCAGTATTTATAGTTGTAAGAGAACTTTCATTTTTTTAAACATTTTCATGTCTTTTGCCATGTTACAGACATAACATTCTATGCAAACAGCAGAAAGATCTATTATTAATCTTTTATTAATTTTTCATATGACACTTTGGAACCTATAGTCAAGATCAAGTATCTCATTTGGCCACAAACTGTAAGTGTGCTGTGCAGAACCATCAGTTTTTGTGTGGCAGTTTCACAGATGAGAAGATTGACATTCCCTTAACTAGAGATACTTTTCTTTAAGTAGATCTGTGGGAATATTCCTTTTCAAAAGCAACAACTTCAGACCAAAGTTAGGAAAAAAAATTTAAAAACCACAAAACACTTTGTGCAAGGCTGACTTTCTGTGCTCTTTTCACTTTCAGTGTGTGTCTAGAATTTTATTTCCATATGTGCTGGTTTCTTTTGAATATACAGTGGTACCATTCCAGATTGCATACTTGCTTAGTAATTCAAATTCTCAGAGAATTTTATACAATAGAGTAGAACAGAATATTTTCATTTGGAACAGACCTAAAATGACCATCTAGTCGAACTGCCTGACCACTTCATGGCTGACCGAAAGTTAAAGCATATTATTAAGTCCAAATGCCTCTTGCATACTGACAGCCTCAGAGCATTGACCACTTCTCTATGAAGCCTGTTCTGGTGTTTGACCACCCTCTCGGTAAAGAAATGTTTCCTTATTTCCAGTCTAAACCTCCCCTGATGCAGCTTTGAACCATTCCTACGCGTCCTGTCACTGGATACCTGGGAGAAGAGATCAACAGCTCCCTCTCCACTTCTACTCCTCAGGAAGCTGTCGGGAGCAGTCCTATGCCAGTCATTTGCTAGGATCTGGGAATGGGGAATTGGTGTTCTTCTTCTAAGGGAAAGAATCATGGTGATATTGTCCCTTCATTAAACCATTTCTATTTTTTCAGTATTTTTTCTTTTCAATCTCTCTATTAAATCTCTGTCCCTCTTCTTCCAGATAATGATTTCTTTTTGGTTATTTTTTAATTTCCTTCTCCATGTATTGCCCTCCATCTAATTTAACAAACTTACATTGATGGTCTTGATTGATTACTTTGCCAGGCTTTAGGGGCAGTTTTGTTCATCTGTTCATCTGTATCTTGGGGAACAGAACTCTGATACCCCATGCATGTTTCAGGATATTTTTAGAATGGCTGTTTGTTACTAGGTTGCAGTTGTTTACAATTAAATGCTTGAAGAATCCATGAAGAATCTAAAGATTCTTTAGGAAGGCTTAACAGAGAAGAGAGAGCTCTTAAGAAGATACTGTTTTTTTACTGGATGACTCTGTAAAAGATGCTGCAAATCAGGAATTATGTATTGTGACTGACTGAGGAGAAAAATGTACTTTTCCTTTCGATTTTTTTTTCTTTTACACACTCATTTGAACTCCTTTGGAAACACTGTGGAGTTGTCTTGATTGCAGGACAGGGTCTTTAGCAAATGCTGTAGCTATTTGGATTCAGTTTAAGATTCTGGCTGCACATCTAGGACACTGTCATCATACTTAATTGACTACAGTGCAAAGAGCTTCCAAGCTTGTAGGTCAGCTTAGATTGAAGCTTTTGGTCTTTTCTGCTCAGGTCCTGTGCAGCATTGCATTTGAGCTAATTAAATTGCGCTGCTTCCTGTTTCAGCTAGTTCAGTTGGGCATGCCTGAAAATCCCTTTCTGTGCTTGCATGGAGCTAGTTTGGGGGTGTCTGCATTCATAGTGTAGGCATGCCATTGAAGTTACATTAATAGGCCTTGGTGTGGTAACTTGGGTTGAATTAAGTAACTCTGAGCTAGGTCTTTGCTTGTCAAGATACAATCTTGGAATATGAGTACCAAAGTGTATTTAGAGAAAGACCACTTGGTTTTTGATGTCAAACTGTCTCACCAAGCTGTCTTTTAGTTCTTGGTTGAAAATTCTGAAACCTGTACTATAGCAGTGGGTAAGCACATGAAATACAGTTCTTAAATATGAACTTGAATTATTGTAAGATACCTGAATTTTTCCACAACTCTGTCTTGAAACTATCAGTCCTGAGAGAAATAACCATATACTGCAGAATGAGAGAAATAACTATATACTGCAGAATGAAGATCTGAATTATTATCAGATATTTTTCATATAAGAAATCCCAAAGTAGTCTTTAATATTGGTGGGAACATTACTTAATTACCTTCTCTATGCTCCGTCTGCCAATCCCCTGCTCTGAAAGGCTGGTAAAAATTTGGGTAGAAGAGACAGAAAACTACCAAGTGCTTTGGACCTTTTTGAGCAGAACTGACAGCTTCATCTTGTCTGAGTGGGGGAACAAATAAGAAATAATGCAAGTATGTAAGCTTTGCAAGTTTTCTGTTCTTACCAGATGAACTCCTAGTAAATATACGGTTGAAGATGGAAGAAGCAAGCAAAACTTTGTGTCAGATTTTCATATAAAGCTGCCTTTAGGTTTGTCGTTCAGCTCCACTTTTGGAACATAGTGATTAATGTATCTCTTGCATCCAGAATTTGAAATGCTATGGTAAGGGTTTGTTGCAGTTATTATCTCAGTTGAATCTCTGAGTCTGTGCGTGATACAACTTGTGTTTCCTGGAATGTATCCTCTAGCAAATCAGCACACAGGAAATCCAAATCTCTGATACTGTGTCCTTTGTGGTGTCCTCACTCCCTCACACAACTTCTTGTAACAAAAAAAGTAGCTTAGATAATTTCAGTAGCTGCATTTCTTGAGGTTTGTGCACTTTTAGGTAGAGCTTTGACTGTAAATTATATTGGCAACTAGTTCAAAGAGTTAGAGACAGCCTACTGTTAAAAATACCAGGATTCTGAGAATAAAAGAATGCTTTTCAGTCCCCAGTCTTTGTGTTCAACAAAGTGTGTGAGTACGGTGGGACTTCAGGGAAACGTGCATTTAAAAGTCAAGGAACTCTGAGAAATTGTTTATCTGACCATATTTGTTTGCTTTGTGAAGAATTATCTTTTCTTATTACTTTATAGGAGCTGTCAGGTACCTGCTTAGTCTTCTACATAGATAAAATATTGTGCTTTCCTTGATCCGTCTGCACTTCATTGTATTTTATTTCTGAAGTTTATTTTCAGTATTGTGTGAGGATTGCCAATAAAACTCTGGGGGTTTTGGTAGCCTAAGTTATCCATATGCTTGTGAAACTCATGTAAAACAATTTGAATTAAGTCAAAATGTGTATCTCTTTCTAGTATACAGAGATCAAAACTGTATTATGAAGCTCTTCTTTTTTTTCTGTTTTGCAGGTAGAAAAAATAACTGGCCACCTCTTCCTGAGAATTTTCCAGTAGGTCCTTGTTTCTACCAGGACTTTTCTGTAGACATTCCTGTAGAATTCCAGAAGACAGTAAAGATTATGTACTATTTGTGGATGTGTAAGTGTTTTTTTAAAAGAAAAAACAAAATACCTATTCAAACTTGATAGTACATACCTGCTGCTTTGGCTTTGGTAACATCTGCAATGAGAAATTGTTTAAAATCCGGAAGTCATAAGTTGAAGTGAAATCTTTTTGTTAGCTTCGATTTTAAAAGTCTTGCTCTATTTCATGGAAACTTACACAGATAAAAAGGAGGAGGATTATCCTAAGGCAGTGTGGTTCTAGTATATTGCTGTGTTCTGGTTTAAGTATCTGTGTTACTGTAAAATGAGCTTTGACCATTTATTAAATTTGAAATAATTTTACTGGTTTTAAAATCAGCGTATACATTAAGAAATATAATTCATGATTTGCATTAATAGGCTTGTGAGTTAAGAAGTAAAATATCAATTTGATTTACTATACTATACTATAAAACTAAAGTTTTATATAGTTTCATAACATTTTTATTCTATAGTGGAGACTTAATATAATTTTAGTCTGTTTTAAAAAATAGCATAAAGTAAATTAACTGAAGAATCAGTCCATGTTAAAACTGTCCTTTGTGTACACCAAGAGTGCTCTACACCATCTTTGTGGGGTTGATTTTACCTTCATTGCAGTGCTGTGTTTTGACTGGAGAACTACTGGATGAACCAAATGTACAAGTGCCACAACATTTGTTTCTTCTGTTTTGTCCAGTGTTACGAGAGCCTACTAATTACTCTGAGACTGAGAAAGTTCCAAAGACTTAGTGCTTTTATGCCTTTAATGTATTTTTAGCATACTAAGGGAATGTGAATTTCAGAATTTTTCTACATTTTTTTTCAGGGCTTCAGATTTAGTTACCAGCTCTGTAATTTTACCTGTTAAATCTGGTAATTTTATTACTGTGATTGAACCATGTAGCGGAAACACAAAACGAGCAGTCAGCATTGAATCAAGTGAATTCAACTTCATCATAATCCACAGCTTTCTGTATTCATTGCTGGGTCATTACCCTTCAAGTAAGCAACTAAATCCACTGTAGAATGTGTGACAAGTCACTCTCATATATTTGACACATTTAAGATTTCTATGAAATCTGAGATTGCATACTCCAGAATTCTAGGATAGTTACTAATTCTGGTCATTTGCAGGGCTGAGTTCTGAAAGTGCTGTATGTTTCAAACACAAGGTAAATTTGGGCAGTGAGAGCTGGAATATTGATACTGTTTTTCTTTTTCCTTCTTATGGTGAGAAATAAAGGAAGCAGCAACGTTACAGTATTTCAAAATATATAGGAGTTGTGCTTTTGTACTAACATGACATTTTCTTCTAGGTAGACGGAGGTTTTAACTGAGCCCTCTTGTTCTTTTCCTTCTTTAGCTCTAGTACTCTCTGACTTAGGGTTTACTTGGGAAGGAAGAAAGAGAATGCATAATAAAGGAAAAGAAATACAAAATCTGTTTCAGTCTAAAAATAAAGATTTGAGTCCAGAACTCTGTGCCTTAGGGCTGGCTGTTGAATCAGTACTTGTGACTCTTCTTTCCCAGGATTGTATTTTGGTTTGGCTCATTTTTCATTAGGAATGGCTCTGCTTCCTCAGCGGAGCACTTACTACCATAGCAAACCAGTCTGCTTCTACTTGCTGCTCTAGCCTACATTTTATTTCCTCTTCCAGAGCTTGCTAGGTGTTTTAAGGCCTTGGGGATCCATAATCACATTTGGATAAATACAGTACTATGTGCTCAGCACTTTGTAAAGTAGGTTAGTTTTCCTCTTCCTTTTTAGCAGTCCTAGGAACAACCTTTTCTGTTTCAGTTTTCTGTGTATTTCCAATGTTAGTAGCAATTTTATTTCCCTATTCTTGGTCTTCATGTATCTGAGGAAACTGTTTTACTGGTTTCAGATCTATATGCTCTTTATCTCATGAGAAAACAAATCTGTTTGTATTCCATGAATTCATCCATTTTTCTCTTTATTTGTATCAGAAGTCAGTTTTCTGATTCCTTGATGTGGTGCAGATTTTCTTGTTTTCCTTTGGAGAACCCTTTTTTTTGACAGACTTAGTGCTCCCATGATTTTGTGAACTACAGCAATCAATTAGCAGTGTCTTATGTCAGCTGCCAGTGTAGCTTTCCTCTTTTGTCTTGGTTTAGTGAATGTTGCTGTTTTAGTGGCTTGCAGATAGAATGGGAGTCTTCCTGGCTCTTCAGCACAGAGCACTACTTTTTAGATCGTTCTGTGCTGTTACTATTGAAATGGCCCATGTCTCTTGACCTGTATCTTAACACCAAGAATTTTTTGGCTCAGAAGCCTGTGTTTTCTAGCTGCTTTCCCCACAGTCTCATAGCAGGTACAAAATGAACAGTACTCGTTTTCAAAGAGTATTTCATATTTGAAGTTACAAAACAAAGTGCTGCTTAAACTCATGGAAAGCTTTTGTGGCATTTTGGTTTGTGGCTTTATATATCACAGAATCATGGAATGGTCAGGGTTGGAAGGGACTTCTGGAGATAATCTAGTCCAAACCTCTGCTAAAGCAGGTTCACCTAAAGTAGATCACATTCAGGCAGATTTTCAATGTCTCCAGAGAAGGAGACTCCACAACCTCCCTGGGCAGGCCATTACAGGGCTTTGTCACTGTCAAAGTAAAGAAGTTCTTCCTCATGTTCAGGTGGAACTTCCTGTGTTGCAGGTTGTGCCCGTTGCCCCTTGTCCTGTTGCTGGGCGCTACTGAAAAGAGCCTGGCCCCAGCCTCTTGACACTCGCCCTTAGGATATTTGTAGACATTGATAAGATCCCCTTTATGTCTTCTCTTCTCCAGGCTAAACAGGCCCAGGTCCCCCAGCCTTTCCTCATAAGGGGAGGTGCTCCAGCCCCCTCAGCATCTTTGTAGCCCTCTGCTGGACCCTCTCCAGTAGCTCCCCATCTCTCTTGAACTGGGGAGCCCAGAACTGGACACAGCACCCCAGATGTGGCCTCACCTTGGCAAAGTACAGAGGGGGAGTATAAACTCCCTCGACCTGCTGGCCACGGTCCTCCTGGTGTACCCCAGGATCTTACTGGCCTTCTTGGCCACCAGGGCACACTGCTGGCTCATGGGCAGCACTCCCAGATCCTTCTCTGCAGAGCTGCCTTCCAGTGGGTCAACCCCCGGCCTGTGCTAGTGGTGTGTGGGGTTGTTCTTCTCTTGGTGCAGGACCTTTGTTGAACTTCATTAGGGTCCTCTCTGCCCAACTCTGTAGCCTGTCTGGGCCTCGCTGAATGGCAGTGCAGCCTTCTAGGGTATCAGCCACTGCCACCAGTTCTGTATCATCAGCAAACTTGTCCCTTCATCTGGGTCATTGATGAGCAAGTTGAACAGGGACTGGTCCCAGTACTGACCCCTGGGCCACACCGCTGGCTACAGGCCTCCAGCCAGACTCTGTGCTGCTGGTCACAACGCCCTGGGCTCTGCCATCCATCCAGTTCTCAATCCACCTCGCTGCCCGCTCATGTAACCCACACTGCCTGGGGTTACCTATGAGGATGTTACGGGAGACAGTGTCAGAAGCCTTGCTGAGGTCAAGGTGGACAGCGTTCACGCTTGCCCTTCGTCTGGCCAGCCAGTCATTCCATGATGGGAAGCCATTAGATTGGTCAGATGTGATTTCTCTGTGGTGAATCCATGTTGACTCTTCCTGATGACCTTCTTTTCCTCCACATGCTTTGAGATGACCTCCAGGATGAGCATCACCTTTCCAGGGATGGGGGTGAGGCTGACTGGCCTGTAGTTTCCTGGGTCCTCCGTCTTGCCCTTCTTGAAGACTGGAGTGGCATTGGCTTTCCCCCAGTCCTCCAGCAGCTCTCCGTGACCTTTCAAAGATGATGGAGAGGGGCTTGGCATTTACAGCTGCCAGCTCCCTCAGTGCTCAGGGGTGCATCCCATGCGGGCCCATGGATCTGTGGGTGTCAGGTTTGCTTAAGTGATCTCTAGCATTGAGCAAGGGAGAGTCTTCTGTTTTCCAGACCTCCTCTCTTGCCTCCAGGGTCTGGGAAAGTGGAGGGCCGGCCTTGGCAGTGAAGCCTGAAGCAAAGTCAACATGCAGTAACTCTGCCTTCTGTGTGTCCTTTGTCCCCAGGGAACCCACCTCATTCAGCAGCGGGCACACGTTTTCCCTAGTCGTCCTTTTCCTGCAGATGTACTTGAAGAAGCCCTTCTTGTGTCCTTGCCTTCCCTTGCCCGATTTAGTTCCAAATGGACCTTAGCCTTCCTCGTTGCCTCCGTGCATGTTCCGACAGCATTCCTATGTGGCCTGTGCCTTTTTCCACATGCTGTAAACGACCTTCTTCTGTTTGAGTTTTGCCAGAAGCTCCTTGCTCTTCCATGCAGGCCTCCTGTCCCCTTTGCGCAGTTTCCTACCCATGGGGTTGTACGTGTCTTGAGCTTGGAGTAAGTGATGCTGGAGTAATAGCCATGGACCCCCCTACTTCTACAGGCCTAACCCAAGGGCATCCTCCAAGTAGGTCCTTGGAGAGGCCGGAGTTAGCTGTCCTGAAGTCCAGGGTTGCAGTCGTACTTGTTGCCCTGCATCCTCCGTGCAGGACCCTGAACTCCACCATCTTGTGGTCACTGCATCCAAGGCTGCCCCCAGCCTTCACATCTCCAACCAGTCCTTCTTTGTTTGGTAGTACAAGGTCCAGCAGCACACTTGGCCTCGTTGGCTCCTCCACCACCTGGGTCACAAAGTTACCGTCAGTGATTTGTAGGAACCTCCTGAACTGTGTGTGCCTAGCTGTGTTGTCTTTCCAGCAGATACCAGGGTAGTTGATGTCCTCTATGAGAACCAGGGCCTGTGATCATGAGACTGCCTCCAGCCATCTGTAGAAGACGTCATCAACATCCTCTTCCTGATCAGGTGGCCTGTAATACAGGTTGTGAATGTTTCAGTTTTCTATGAACATGAGTTTTAAAGGTTTCCAACGACCAGTGATTTGAACTGTAGATTCTGGTAGAAGAATAATATTCGAAAGTGCCAACTTCTGTGGTATTTTTTTCTGTTAGGAGAGTTTCATCTCATCCATCCTTCTGTCTGAGGATAAAATCAGTAGTACATCTATCAGTCTGTATTGATGTTTGTTCTGCTTGTTCCTGAGAACTGCCAAGGATGGACACTTCATAAATGTCCTCCAAGCTTGTTCTACTGTGTTGCTGTCTTTTTTTCATTAGAAGATGTTTCCAAGTATATAATTTAATTCTCCCTTCCTGTGTTTTTATTCTTCCCTGTTCTGTCCACTGTTGTTATGGAGAACACATTTATCCCCATTAGTCATCTCCTTTTGGCTAAATTAGCATAGTTTATTCAGCCTTTCCTTGTTGGTTGTTTTTTCTAGAGGTCTGATTGGTTGCTCTCTTAAAGGTTTGCTGCTTACCATTTTATGGTGTTTTTAAGTGTGTACCATCAAAAATTTTACAGTGGACTGTGTTCAACAGTGTACAAAGTTTTAGCTGAAGCCCTAATGGACTGTGTAGACAAAAAAACACGTTCACATTCTTGATAGCATGTGCTTATGTTAAGGTTCTGATCTAAGCTTGTTTTAGAATATATTTTTTCCTATGGAAAATATTTCTGTTGTTTTTAAGGCATGTTTGCACATGTCTTATATGGTCCCTCTCCAGAAAGAGCAGAACGGACAAGAAACAAAAGCCTAAATTACACTTGAAGCCACTCTGTGCTCCAAGGTTGTGTGTGATCAAACTTCACCAGCTTTGTCCTCAGTTGTCAGTTGCCTTGTGCTTTAAAACTCTCCATTTTGTAGGCATCCCATTCCCCTTGAGGCAGTCTGTTACAGGGTGACAGTCCAGCTGATTGCTGGCAAGAATTCCTGGCATTCTTTTGTCATGTGACCTAGTGAGTACCTTGGTTTCTGGAGAAGAGCATCAGTAGAAGGTTACTGAAATGAAATTTACTACAAAAGTTTGTTTTCATACAGTCCCAAATGGGACTGCAAAATAATAATCTCAATAATGTAGATGCCAGGTAGCATCAGTGCAATTTGTGGTCTGCAATTCACTTTGAAACAGTAAGGGATGAAAGTGTGGTTAATTAAGACAAGGAACATATATGTAAGTAGAATTCTTCTGCATAAGGAAGTTTACATTAATAAAAATGAAGTTGAGTCTGAATATTTATTAAATTAATGTAATTTCCCATTGTTGACTCATATTCTAGCATGAATGCCCCCCCCCTTTTAATCTCAGCTACTCCCACAGCTAAACTAGGAGAAAGCTTTCTTAGATCACTTCACACCAAGTGCTGTATTGATATACCTGTGAAATTGTTGCCATACAGATGTTGCATGTTGCAGACTTCTGCCAAAACCTTAGGTCATTTCAGCCCCCAGTGATCATTGTCTTACGATAATTTGTATCATAGTTTAATTTGAAGAGTGCAGTAGGCGGAAGGTACTTAAAACCATCACCCTGACACCTGTCCGTTCATATAACAGCAAAGCTTATCTGGGTCACTTAGTGAAAGTGTTGGCTCAAAGAACAAATGCATCTCGCAGCACCTGCTGTAACTTGCAGCAGGCAGAGAGAAGAGGGGGAGAATTGTCAGTGAAGTCCTGTGTCTCCATGCATAGCTTGCTAATATGTGGTTTTTACAGCTCGAATTCTCCATGACAGTAGTGAAGTAGACCCATCTTGTTGCTTGTATTGTGCTATTAAGTGTCAGTAGTGGGTGTGACATTTCAGCCCTCTTCTGCACTGATGGTGTTTTTTAAAACTTGTCCTGTTACCGTAATTGCAATTACACAAAAAAGTAGTAATTTTGGAAAGTTCAAACTCCACCATAATGCAGACGTTTTGAGTAATCTGGGGTGTCTCCCTGTTTTCCAGTATTGACTAGAAAAAGAAAGAATACCCCTTAGTAAACTTTCACATATTTATCGAAGGGAGGCAGGAATTCGGATTAGTATATCCTTTGTTACAGTTTATAAGGCACACACACACAAATTCGGAAGTTGGTTGCTTTGCTGACCTCTTGGAACAGTGCTAAGATATATATAGATGCATTAAATGCTTTTTATTTAGAAATACAAAGTCCTCTGTTTCTGGTGACTCTTACAGGAAGATATATTTTGTCTGAGGGAAATGTTTTGAGTTTCATCAGCCTTTCAGCCTTTCATGCAATGATGTAGGCATTTTGCTTTATGATTTTTTTCCCACTATGTTGATTTAGGGTTTATTTAAGTACTAGTTAAGAGGGCAGCAAGAGTTTGAGGAGTGTTTTTTTCAGATTCTTTGTTATCTTGCCAGTTCTTCTGTTAATCTTACCTTCCAGTAGAATGACCAAAATGTTTCTCCGAACTTCAATAATAAATCATTGCTGCAAGGAAGAGCTTGTGTACTATCAATTATAAATACCCTACTTCACTGTGGTCCACAGGGACAGAAACTGTCCTCTGAGACAGCAAAATCACTCCTGAATCACTGGTTATTGCTGAGTAAAGACAGAAATTAATGTTCATCTTTTAAGTCTGGCAGGACTGAATTAAGTGCCAGATAGCATGAAGGTAGTAGTTGTAATGTTTCTTAATTCTGCTGTATCTTTTTCTGTTCTAAGAACTAAATATATTTGAAATAAACTGGAGGACATAATGCCAATGCATTTATTTTTGGTAGAAATTCAGTAGTTAAACTGTAACGAGGTCTGCCAATGAGAAAATGCTAGTATTGAGCTAAGAATGGAACACCAAAAGAGCAGGTGTTTAAGACTCATGTTCTAAGAAATGCTTGAGTATGCAAAATGTATTAAAGCATCTAGAACATCTTGCAGGTTTTGTCTACTGAGAGGCATTTTTACTAAGTGGAGCTATTTTGCTTTGTTACGTCGAAGACAAGAAGCTTTTAATTGAAAGATTTTTTTGGAAATGTTTGTTTTCAAATTAGAATGTATGCAGTGCCAAATTTGTCTCAAAAAATATGTCTCTCAGAAATATTTACTAGTCTGTTAAGTATCTGTGTCCAGTTATTACTATAGAAGAAGTATGTATTCTTGAAGCTGTAGAAACTTCTTTCTTCATCATCTGCAGTTTGAAAATGTTTTATTTTTATGACAGGATTTTTTCCTTCACCCTGTACCTGATAGTACTTGAATTTTCATGTTCAGTGGTTTTCACTTGTGAATACAGGGCTTACCTGAAAGTTGGAAAATGTTATAAGTCTCAGTGTATTACTGAGGGTATTGATTTATTGTCAGCATGCTTATGTTTCGTTTAAAAATGCTCAGTTTGGGTATTACTTCAACAGTTGTAATAGTTTATTGTATAAACATAACTTAATTAAGACTATTTTGCTTTTGCTTCTACAGTCCATACAGTGACACTGTTTCTTAATATCTTTGGATGTTTGGCCTGGTTTTACGTTGATGCTACGCGAGGGGTTGACTTTGGATTGAGTATTCTCTGGTTCTTGCTTTTCACCCCTTGTTCTTTTGTCTGCTGGTACAGACCACTTTATGGAGCTTTCAGGTAAGAACTTCAGCTTGACTTGGAATGTTTAAAAATTTGTCAAGATGCATTAACAAACCAGAATTTGCTTGATTATCATTATGATAATCCTTTAATAGGCTTTCATTAGAAACAAGTAGTATGTTTGTCATTAATTCAGTTGTTGTATTTGAAACATAGATGGCAATGGTTAGGAATATCATGGTATGTCCTTTAAAGTATTTATTGCTTCTACCGTTAACAAAATATTTGTAGGAAATACTTAACTTTGTAGTGGGCTGATAACAATTTTAAAGAAAATTCTCAAATCTCTATCCCTTCACACCAAGAATTTGAGTAGATTAATAGTTAAGAGTGTCTTAAATTTTTGGCTTCCTGAATTAACTTCATAAAATTCTACACTTAAAAATCTTATACTGTTAAGTGACCTACAGTGTCTGTAATTGAAGGTAAGAATTCTTAAGAATAAGTCAAGCAGGTGTATAGTATCAAATCTAGTATTTTTCGTAGCTTTTAGCAATCTCTGCAGACTTCACGAGTGTTGAGGTGTGGTAGCTTTGTGTTTAAGCATAGGATGGTTGGTTTGCATGCAAAATTGAATTTAGTGAAGATCAGCATGTAGAGATTCTAAATCCTCTTACGGTATTTCTTGGAAAGCTTATTTTACATTGAAGTGATCCAGGATAGTCTTAGTTAAAATGCACTAATTCTTGTAAAGAAAGACTGAAGGACAGAAATTGCAGTTAAGCATCACCTTTAGAATAAATGAGATGATTTTTTGCTAACCAAGGAAGTATTGCTATACCTACATACCTTTTGAGGAATCATATAGTGTAACTTGCATTTGCTATCTAGGAAATCCATAGCTTTCCTTAGTGAATATCGATTGTTTGGAAATGGAAAACAACTTTCAGTCAGTTTCTCAGTTGAAAATGAAATAGTTACTGAACTGAACTGGTTGAATAAATAGAAATGAACAAACTGTTCTTCAGGAAGAGCTGTTAACAGCAAAATCTGATTTTGTGACTTAACTGATTTCTACTTTCTTTAGAACTTAGGTAGCAAGCATATCATATGATCATTAGGTTTTGATAGTAATGAGTTGAAGTCTTTGAGATTTTGCCTATACATTGATATTTGGGTTTTGTGGGTTTGGTTGTGGTTGTTTTTTGTTGTTGTTTGGGGGTTTTTTTGGTTTTTTTTTTTTATTTTCAGTCCTGTCAGGCTGGCATTTTGGTAATTTAAACAGCAAACCTGTTTTGTATATTTTGCTTTTAAACAACAGCTGCTTCAGTATTCTGGTCTGTACTATGTTTCAGTAATTCCATATTACATTTTATATCCTTTTACAAGTAAGATATTTTCTTCCCGTCCTGCCAGTACTGTGAACTTCAGTCTTAAAGTGGAGCAGAACTCAGTTCTTTATGCATTGTAGCAAAATTTCTATTTAGTCTAAGAGGCCTTGTTGTGTGTTGAACAGAACACAAAGGAATATTCTCACCTCTGTTAGAGGTGCAGCTGGCAAAGATACTGTATTAAAGAAATATAAATAATATATTTCTCTTGTAAACAAAAAACCCACAGAATTCTTGATGCTTCAGGTTACTGTCAATAAATGAAAGCGCTTTTCCTCTAGTTAATGCAGAAAATTTTTTTAGATTGGTACTTTAGTATTTGCAGAAAGTCATTAACTTCCTGGCTGCTTTAATCTTTTCCCCCCGCCTCTTTCAGGAGTGACAGTTCATTCAGATTCTTTGTGTTCTTCTTTGTATATATCTGTCAGTTTGCTGTACATGTACTTCAGGCTGCAGGATTTCAAAGATGGGGAAACTGGTGAGTATTGTTTGCTGTAGTATTGTACTGTCTGTAAGACAATATAACAAATTTTTACAATATAACAAAAATACTAAAAAAAAAAAATAAATCTTGTGTTCACTGGAACTGTTACATTTAGCACTCGGGAAAATCATTTTTGGAGGGCTTTTGACTAGGAAAAGTGGGTGAAATGTATCCCAAGATTGTGAAGTACTTCCGTTACTAGGCTGGTCAAAATTCTATCTTTCAGTGTAAATCACTTTAAACTATACTTTTATACAATAACTCCTTTATCTTGGTGGTGTGGGGAGATGATACTTGCTCTGTATTTAAAATAAAGATGTAAGGAAAACTTAGAGAAAATTAAAATAATTTAGACAGTAATATACTGATTGCACATTATGTTATTTCTATTTATATTAATATATATAATTATTAATATTATAATATTAATTTGTGGCTAAAAAGGAAAGAAATTTTCCTTTTTTAAAAAGGCTAAGGAAATTTGTGGCTAAAATTTGAAGAATGAGTCAACAAAGCATTCGGGTGAATATATTTGTGGTTATATTCGGCTGGTATATCTTTGATATTATTTGAAAAACTGTTTTTTCTGAGTTGGCTCCTTATTCTGTAATAGTTGATTTTTCTTTTTGAAGAAAGTGTATATACTTGTAAGTATATGTGCTTTTACATGAAGTTTTTATGTATATTATCTTTTTGTGCGTCTTTGAGGTCTAACACTTAGATTTTACAAGAAAAAGTTATTGGGAACAGTCACCATCCTTGGAAAAAAACCCAACAAACTTGAATTAACCAAAAGCATGGTTGTAGGAGCCAGCTGGTAGCAAGGAGAGCTATGACTGGCAGTACTGTAGCTGGGTAATGACACTTCTCTGTATCAGTGCTTTTTGCTGCTAACCTCCAAACGTATGTCAGGCAGGCAAAACAACACTGCTTTGGAACTGTAGTGAAAGGAAAGATGATGTTTTATTTTTTTTTTTGTTCTTGAGTCTGCTCTTTTGCTTTTTCATAGATACGTTGATTGACATTAACAAAATAAAAACGGTATTTTAGGGCCAACTCTCAAGTATGTGGAGTGTGCTTTTAAGAATGCTTGGGGAAGGGGTATGAGAACTAGCCAGATCATCAGAAATTGCTAATTACAGTTTGGATTTTGGAGTTTTGTGGTAGAGTCCAGAGGATGTAGGGGATATCAAAGCAGTATGAAACAGATAGAGGAAAGTTTTAAGTTTGCTTAGGTTTACAGAAAATTTTTGCTTTTTTTTTCTGTGGAAGAACCTTTCCTGTCTTTATGCTTTATTTTCTTAAGGCAACCTGAGTTTTTGGGTTTCAAGTTCGGTACTATATTTTTCTGCTGGTGTTTAAATTTTGAAGAATGGGGAAATGTTTGAAGTAGATGCTGATCTAGCAAACTTTTCTATTGGTTAATCTGATGCTCTCTACTTCCAAAAATTACATAAACCTCAACAGAGAAAGCATCACTGTGGATACAGTGAAATGAGTTTTCCCACACAGGAGTGCTCTTTGTGTGTGCGTGTGTGTCTCTGTGTGTGTCTCTGTGTGTGTTTGTGCCTCTGTGCATGTCTGTGCCTCTGTGTGTGTCTGAATATCTCTGTGTCTGTGTGTCTGTCTCACAGGGTTTTTTTGTTTATTTAAAGAAGTTAGAAGCTATCTTTTTAGGGACTTCTTCTGTTCCATGAAATCATGTCATCTTAAATCAGTCTGAAATAATAGTATGACAAAAAAAGCCCAAAAAGCTGATAAGCAACTCTTGAATTTCTTCACAATTCTGCTCAAGGATAATGATCTTTACTGGTATTCTTCATATAGTTTCAATGCATGCATTGCAAAAAATGGAAACTCAGTTCTAAAAGCCTGTTCTAGAATTGGAATATGCTTACGTAAAATTCCCATAACTTTTTCTTAAAAAATATTCAAAGTTGATCAGAACCAGGATGCTATAAAGCTTCCCTTGATACGGATACCTGTGGTTTAATGGTTCATGGGCTGTGCTAGTAAAATTTGTCTTTTCTTTTTGCTTCAGTGGGTGGATTTCATCTCTTACTGGTCTTAATAAGAGTATTCCTGTTGGCATTATGATGATAATCATAGCTGCACTTTTCACAGCATCTGCTGTTATCTCATTAGTTATGTTTAAAAAGGTAAGCTACATATTATTCTCCTCTTCTGCTTACTATGTTTGATCTGGATTTTGCTTTCCTACTTGAGAGGGGTACTGTCTCACAAAGTAATGGGGATGAAAATATATTCTTGGGGGTGTACCTTACCTATTAACAACTGTACTTTTTTGTTTATACTGTTGTGGAGTTATGATATGCTGTTTGTACAATGCATGTATTTTCTGCAGCCTAAAATAGGGAAGGATATCTCTGAATAAGCGAAATCGAGAGATAAGCCCACAGTGTAAGGGTAGGTGCCTGCACTGGACTTTATGATTGTACCTGCAGATGCCAGGTTGTAATTTTCAAATGTGCGGTGATACCTCAGGCTGAGTGAAGTGTGATTCAAATGATTGCTAAGATTCAGCTCCTACCAAAATTACCATTAAAATTAATAGAAGAGGGAGATGCCTGGCACCCCAGAAAAGGATTTTTATTTCTCTGCTTCTTTTATTTTAACATATTGCTGCCAATCGGTGATTGCATAGCAGAAAAGCTCAAAGAAAGATGCTTTTTCCCTTTGGTTCCTTTTTATGAAAGGAATGTTCCTTTCATTCCAGAAGACCTAAGTTTAGGTATTAATGTGCTAGTAAGTTTTTGATGTGTAAGTAGAATGTCACTGAGAATTCTGATTATGATGATGTGCACCTCCATTACAGTTACACTTAAAGATTTTCATATACCCAAACTCTTCTGAACTATTTACAGTAAGCTAGAAATTTTAAGCATTGCCTGGAGATGTCCCTTCTCTATATTTGTTTTCTGCATAAATACTCAGGTACAGGAGGAAGAAATGAGCAAGAAAAATGTATGGTGGAGCATTTTTTTTTTACACTCTTCCTACTGTATGCATCTGGATTCTTTGCAGAAACCTGCATACTCAGATGTGTCCTGGTGTATCTTTGTGGATGAGAAATAGTCACATTTATACCAAAGAAAAAAGTTACAGCATTACTTTTCCTGCTACACTTGAATGAAAATGTCTTTGCAGTATTATTTTACAACTTTATTGTGACTTCATTGAACATAAGTCAGAAATAGCATTCTCATTTCAATACTTGGGTAACTGAAGTTACTCAGGATTTGGTTTTTTGTTGTAATAGAGATTATATGCCGTATTGTTCAGAGTGTAAGTCATACTGTTTAACACCTCTGCTTATTATGCAGAGCTATTGGTCATCACAGTAGTTTAGCAGATACGTATCTGCATTATTAGGGTCTTTTATACATTTTAATATTCAGTCATAGCTTATCTTGTTCTTGTAACCATGTTAATGAGAGAAATTAAAACGTTTCTGAAAATTGATGCAGAAAAAAGTTCACCAAGATGTTAGTGACACAGTGGATTCAAAACTACTTTTTGGGGGTTTGTTTCCTGCTGGGGTTTTTTAACATGCACAGTTACTCTTTTAATGAGTACAGTAAGTTGTGTACACACTGAGACAGAAGACATTTTTCAGGCTGTGAGCCCTGTATTATGCTAAGGATGCAGCCTGTTCGTGTATTTGAATATGTTATTTCAGGCAGTAGATACCACTTTAGTAAAGATCTATGAGACCCCTCTAAACTTGCAAAAAGTTACAGGTATTCCTACAGTCAAACTGTGCATGCAGCAGGGCAATCAAAAGTTGTACGACTTGAGGAAAAAGGTCTATGGATCCTCCAAAACACATGAGCAAACCGTGTTTCCCCACTGCACAGCTCTGCTTTGTGTTTGAGACTTTGCTATTACTCTACCAAGAAATGGAAGGCTCAGCACCGTGTTTTCACTGCTTTTTCACATCTCCAGGTGCATGGTCTCTACCGCACAACTGGTGCTAGTTTTGAGAAAGCACAGCAGGAATTTGCAACAGGAGTGATGTCCAACAAAACTGTACAAACTGCTGCAGCCAGCGCCGCATCAACAGCAGCAACCAGCGCAGCTCAAAACGCGTTCAAGGGTAACAGAATGTAGGGAAGCAAGAAGTCATCACGGTTCTCTTCAATTGTACTCTGTTTTCCAGTCACTTACTGTATTTCCTAAAAGCCTAGATCAAAATTCACACAGCATGTTTATGTCTCCTGCAGCTGTGCATGGGTAAAATGGGAAATGTTTGGTTTATTTTATTATAAATTAATTTTAAAAAGGTAACTGTTCTTTGCCCTTCTTTAAGATGTTGCATTCTAGAATATAAAGCCTTCCATATTTTATGAAGGATAAGTAATTTCAACAACTGGCCTGAGAACGAATTGTGGTTTGTAACGATCAAAGAAGTGTGTTAAAAATTTCAAAGTTTTTTTAGTGGTTCACTCCAGTACTTTTTTTAACTTCAGAAAAGCACCTCGGATCAACTGTTTTTCTTCGTAAGAACTGTTTTCCCTATTTCTGCTACAAGAAGTGGGGTAGACAGAGATGTAGAAAGTTAGGTTTGGCTACTGCTTTTGCAATTTGAGCAGCCGCTGGAGGACAAATACAAGTAGGGTAGATACTATAAATTCTTTTCTTGGTTTTTTTGGGTTTTGTTTTTTTTTTTAGGATAAGTCTTTTGATATAAACCTGTAAGTTTGCATGAATACTGTTGAGTTATCTGATCTTGTTTAAATAGTGTTTTGGTCCAGAATTTACCTGCACCACTTTATAGTGTTTGTTTGTATTTATTTTCATGGAGTGTTCTCTACCTGTGAGAAATTACTATGGTGCATAGACATTCTCTGTGAATAGAATGTGTAATGCAGTACACAGTTTAAGGAAGGTAACTGATAATTTCAATCACAGAGCTAAATGATTATATATTTGCATTTTTTAATTTCATTATCCATGTTTTGGGTTAATTACTTTGCTGGAAAAGAAACCAAGATGGATTTCTAGAACACTAGTTTCTTGACCACCATCCCTCTTCTACGTGCAGTGGTATTTTTGTTGTATTTGAGACTTTGTGGGGTTTGGGTTTGGGTTTGGTTTTTTTTTTTTTTTAAGTGTAGATTTGTGTTTTAACAGTGGTAATAAATCTCTAGTGTGGTCAGTCACTCTTGTTTACTGCTTGTCCAAAACCCTAAGTATACAGTATTTAATTTTCTAACAGGAATATTGTCCAAACTGAAGCTTTTTAAGCAATGGCATTTAACAGATACTTGAATTCATTTTAAGATTAACTCAGCCATCTTTGTAATGTGATTTAAGCTGGGTGGAAAAAGCTTTTAAACTGTTTTGAGTTGGAAAACTGAGAAATCTTCAACAAAGTTAAAATTTAACTCATTGAACTGGAGGCCTAAGAGGTTAAATTGATGCTGCGGAACTGAACAATCCACAATGGTACATACCATCATAATATTCTACAATATAATCAGGTCTTAGTATAACGTCATGTTTCTCTCCTCCTTGAATTGCCTCATGACTCTTATGCACAATACTTGGGTTGTTTTTTCAAACTCTGTTATAGAAAATGAAAGCAGGATGACCACATCCCACAGCCTGTGTAAGTATACACTGTGGCTGAAATGAATTCAGCTTTTAAGGTGAATCACCTTTAGTAAGATAGCATAAAATTGGGAGGCCCCTCCATGTTCTGGCTGTCCATGTGGACTGACTTTCATAGATGCATTTTCACTACACTGAGAGCATTACAGAAAATAAACCCCTTAGCTTAATCTGTGGATCAGTTACTGTATTGTTAGCATAAAGTCCCTATTAGTCTCCCTTCTTTCACTGATTTCTTTAAATCCGCCTTGAATTTGGATAAATGTCATAGTTTCACCTATGCTGAAGTTCATATGAATGGATATACTTGCTTCTAAATGTTCTCTGCATCATGAAGTTAAAAGCAATTTAAATATTCTGTGTAATAGGGGCTCTAAAATTTCATATTAGTGGACATGCTAGCATTGAACTTAAATTTGTGTGAAATGTTATTAAAATCTTTCCAGATAAAAGCCATCATTTTCTGTTGAGATCAGGCATCATCCTTGTAGCAGCTGTGTATCAATATTGTTTTTTCATAATCTTTTAAACTTAATGTTAGGGTTGTATCTAGGAACTCTACTATGGAATACTTTTAGATCTAAATTTAAGCAATTCTCTTGGTATCTCTTGGATAGGAATTGCAGGGATATCATCCTTGCAATTTAACTTAATTTGAAGATTGCGTTATAACATACATTACTAGAATGTATTATGGAAAAAAAACATGAGGAATACAACCTGAATTTGGCAGGTAGACATTTCTTCCCTGAATGTTTAAAGGCTCTTTGAGAAACCATATTTAATGTTCTGTGTATAGGGAGCGTTTGTTTGTAATGTCATGGGTTGAATGTACAGATCTAAACCTCCCAAGTGAAATTCAGGCTTCAGCTACATGTGAACTGTTTAAACCAGAAATCTCTGACACTTTGCAGCTCAAAAGGAAGAAGTTTGAGTTTAGCTTTGACGGCAGAAGGCTGATACTTGTTAAAATATTTTGTACCTAATAAAACCTAGATTTTACAGTCTCTTATTAATTAGACAATGGCACCCACCTAAGTTGTCATTTTCTAGTATTGTGGCAAACTGAGTACAAAGTATGAAGTTCAAACACTGGAATGTCAGTAGTCATTGATCTGTAATTTATTTGGGGGATGTTTGTATATTTTGTAAATTACTAACAATGCTCTGCCATCCTGGTGAATGTCATGGTTCTGTACAAATGCACTTCTGTCCCTCTGTTGCATGTCTGAGTAGTTCAGAAGTTTTGTATATTTATTGTATTAACACAGTGTCATAGAATAAAAAAAAGACTTTTTTCCTGGGTGTTTGCTCTGTATAGTTTTGACCAATAAAGGTTTTTTCTTCTAGCAGTGAAGATGACATGCAGGGTGGACAATATATGTAAAAGTATCACTTGTTTTTTATAATTGTGTATATAAATGCTGTAATTCAGCTGAAATGGGGAAGCGAAATGTCCAGTATCAAAATAATACATCAGGGTTTTGAGAATTAGTCCACTCAACTGTTATCAAAGAAAATTCTTAAACACTTGCAGCCCACTTTATTGTGCTGTGAACTCACGAGGGTTAAAATCTAAACGTGTTCTGTCATTACTGAATGAAATTCTACTGGTATTAAGAGAATCCTAAAATGCTATTGAAAGTAAAGTGAAGTTGCTGAAAACAGCATTGTTTCGGTAGTGTTTATTTTCCTAATTTCTGCCTAGGAATTGACATCTCTATATTCTGCTGTGTCGTGCTTTCTCTTTTTCTTTTGGTCATTATCACAGCCTCTTGATTTTTTTTCATACAATGTCATCTGTAATACCTGCTGTCTAGTCCTGAATTTATTACTGTTTTTTCTTGGAAGGGCAAAATTACTTCATCTAGACCACTGTGACATAACTAACGTTTGCAAATGCACAATGCAGAGAACAGTGCTCTGAGGTACAGTTGGGATTATTTTGGGAGATGGCAGATGTGAGGTTTTGAAGGAACTTGCAGATGTATGCATTATTTAGTAGTGAAATTCTGCATCAACTTGATCTGTTTCTTTTTAATTTACAGATCTAGGATGGCAGTGGCAGCAGACTATAAGAACAGGTTTTGTACTTTCTTGTAAATCGTGAGCACAGTTGTGCAGCATGATCCAGTCATATTTTATGATTAGAATTACACAGTTTAAGGGCTGTTGCTGAGAGGTAATTCCTCAGGTTTGCCGAGGCTAGTTTTCCTGAAGAAGTTGTAAGCAGGAGGTTTGGAAGGCATGCACACACAGAGAAAACAGCACAAGGAGGAGAACTGTGATTAAAAATACTCAGTGATACTTCTGGAAAGATACTTCTGTCAAGGAAAAGGCATACACCTGGAGTATCTGGTTATGAATCAGTATTAAGGCATAGTGGGTCACATAATTAAAACGTGTGTTAGATTTCACTCAGTTACATTAAAATGTGTAAGAATTAGTTGGTACTTTTTTCCCCCTCCACATTAATTTTATGCCTGCAAGTAGCTTTTATTCTCATCAGTAGAAAAATCAGGGAGACTCAGAAAAGCAGTGGTGCAGATTTCATACCCTGGCAGCAAAACACTACGTACTGTGTCACACACTACTGGGGGGGGGGGGGGGGGAGTTGATGGGAAATATGACTTGTGAATTACACATTTTGTTCAGGGGAAAAAAAAAAGTTATTTGTCCAGCTGTTTAATGGAAGCATAATGTGCTTTTTATTGGATGAGTGGGTAGTGATTAAACAACAGTGCTTTTAATTAATTTGTTTTACCATCTCTCAATACATCTTTCTCAGTATCATCTGCCCTGCTTCAGTGAGCGTTACCACCTATTGCTGTTAGATCATTCAGGGGTGGAGAACACTTCAGCACAGAGGAGCTGCTGTACAAAGGGTTGAGAAGACCAGGATTTTACTTCTTTGTACCCATGATTCAGGAAGGGAAGCTATTACCTGGTGAGGTGGGAAATTCTAGAGATGCATTTTGGGTGATAAAAGTTGGATGTTGCTTGGAACAGGGCTAAAGCAGGCCTGGGAAACAGCCCGTTTCAGACTCCAGTTACTTGTGACCACTCTGCTTTTCTGCTTTGCAAATGTGTACAGCTGGAGCTGGGCACGATATACTGGCTGGAGCCCAAGCCATTCTGAAGAACAGCTGCCTCTGATCACTGATGCTGCACAGGCATCAGCTGCTCTGCCACTGTTTCAGCTGACAGTGCTGCAAGCAGATTTTACAATGTTTGTAGCCTAATTAAACAGTCATACATTGTTTGAGCTCTAGCCATTGCACACATGCCAAAGCACGCGTTGATGTTTTGCAGTGCAGGGCTGTTGTCTTTGCTATGCAGGTATTTTTGATGTTTTAGAGAAAAAAAGTGGATGTACCAGATTGGGCAGTGGGACAGTCCTTTTTGTCTTAAGGTAAAAGAGGAACTGGAAGTGGTCAGAATAATGTGATTACATTTGGAGTTATTTTTTCTTTACCCTTCTCAACTGGACCAAGTTGCTGATCCCATTGCACCTAAGTGATACCTTAAGCTGGTTAGGGACACAGATTCCTGCACTCCTGTGATTTCACTGACACAAGGATACCACTGATCAAACAAAAGGCACCTATTTGAAAACAAGCTTTCAGTGAATCACAGGAGCAAGACAACATCTTTATATTCCTGTCCTCTGGTATTAGTAATATAGCTTCACTTTCTCATTGCATCACCATTCTAAAACTAGCTGGAGATTGGAAAGAAAGTTATTAGAACACAGAAGTCACACAATTAAGAGAATTGAACTCTGTGTTCCCATTAAACTTACTGAAAAAGGGAGCTAACATTTTTAGCTATATAAATCAGTACTTTGTAATTTCTTTTGGCAGTGTTTTGTGTTTGTAGAGTAACTGCTGTATGTATACCTGCTTTGAAATCCACAAAGATGACTAATGCGTCGGTGCATTGAGTGGCATCTAACTTCTGGACTGCAGGTTGCTGAATGTTCCAAGTTTAAATGAGAACCAACTTCTTGGAAGTGCAGAAACTGTTGGAAGTGTCATTAAACTAAATGCAAGTAATTGTATGTAAACTTACTTGATAGAAACAGACCATAGCAACTACAAAAGCGAGATCCTGTTTTTTCTTTAAACTGCTGAAAGCCTTACTCCTTCTGCCATAAATTTGCTTAGAGTAACATGTAACCTCTCTAGTGTTTGTCAAGTTAACAGGTGAAAGGTAAGAGACATTGTGGCAAACACCATGTTAAAAGCTTGTGTGATTAGGCAGTATTTGTCTTAGAACATTCGCCACCCCTTTTCATGAGAAAGGAACTGCAGTGCTTTAATTGCAAACTGAAAAACATTTGTCAGATATGCATTCCATTAGAAAGTTTGTTTAATACAACTGTGTTGTGTAAAACGTAACCACAATTTTAGACGACATACTTTCGATCAGTAAGTGGCAACTGTTAAAGTCACATGGAAATCTGAAACACCAACAGTGGACTGGGATTGCAAGTCCTGTAAAAGCTACAGTTCAGCTACCTTGCCGTGGCTCAACTTGTCCAGTATGTTTGAATTAAGGTAGTCAGACTCTCATTTGAAAACTCACATTTTAATTGAAATTTAGATTAACACATTAGGTACATCATTCATGCTAACAAATGTACATAGTGGTGACTCGAGAACAGAAAAAATAGTACCACAAATAAACCATGGCTCAAAATGTACTCTAGCTGGATTGCCACTGCCGCTCTCCCTATACAAAGGGGCTGTGGTGTATACATTGCTGCCATGCTCTGCTTTTGTTGGGCTCTGTGCTTGAGGCAGGCAGCAGTGCCCACTTCTTTCATGGAAGAATTGAACTCCTCTTCATTTACCACTAGGATGTGGGATAACAATGCAAAATGGAAATGATTTGGCTGAAAGAAAGAATCAGAATCCAGAGAACTTTATTGAGTAAAATAGATACAAAGGTGATACAGACAACTGAGAAATAGCTCAGTAGCAATGTTTTTTGCAGTGCCACATTATAAACAAAGCACATTAAGAAACTTTGTTGAGCCTTTTCAGTTTTTAGATTGTATATTGCCAGAGGTGGACAGAGCTTCACATTTGAACTGTCTGTATTATATAATCTGAGTATTTCAAATCAATCTATAAGAGATTTTTCGTTAAATCTTTAAGCTGCTGTTACTACTATTGTATTAATCTTCAAAATCAGTGATTCTGTTGTGTTACTCTATGCCTTAGTTTGTCCACACCATGAAAACTCCAGCCACTTTTTTCCTCTGGGAATTCTGTTTTCAAATATCTTGTTTAAAAGCAAAAACTAAGGAAAGAAACCACCACCACCCACAACAAAACCCATTCCTGGTATTGCACATCTCACACAAGTCTGTGTATATATATATATATAATTTTTTTTAAATATGCTACAAATAAAAAAAAAAAAAGGTCTATGGCACTTTACAGAATACAAGTTTACCAAGTCAATCAAACCACAGATGTTTGAAGAATTCTTCAATACCACAAAAACGTTACACTGAGCTAATCAGCACACAGGTTTTAAAGAATCCACAGCAAATTCTTCTAGATTCTATGCAGTGCATGTACATTAAGAAGCAGTTACTCTCTGCAGCCCCCCCCTCCCCCAATTAATTAAATTAGCTTTAAGCTGATTTTTTTTGCCCCCTAAAATATCTTTGAAAGCTACTGCAGAGGTGAACCTCAGGAACACCTTTAAACAGCTGTCAAATTTAATGAGTGCACCCTGCACCTATAAAACATCCAGGAAGAAAAAAAAAAACAACTGCAATATATACCATCTTACCACTTGCTAGAAAAACAGAACCCTGAGAAAAGAAATTCTGATTTTTTTTTAAAATGTATTTTTCCCAGCCTGTCTTCCATCTGTGTTACGTGCTGAACATGGCTATTCTTGCAAGTTAGTCGATTACGCTGTGGCAGAGCAAGTTGATGCAGCATACCAGCAACAAGCTGAAGAGCTGGTTCTTCTGGGTTACAAATGCAAACAAAAGCAAAACATGCCATTGAAAATGCCTCCTTTGTACTTAAAAAACGCACTATTACAAATTTTTAAGCGCTCTGCAGGTCACAGCAGAAGTCAGCTAGTAATGTACATGAAGGCTGGTCACTGTTTACCCCTAAGCCAAAGCAGTATATGCCCTTTATACCTTTTGGAAGTGACCGCACGCTGACCGACAGGTGCTGGGTCCAAAGCAGCATCTGTCACCCTGATACAGCACCAAGATTTGCTGGCGGTGGCCACGCGGACGCTGGACTGCGGGCCACCTACGAGAAGCTGAAACTGCTAATCTTGCTCGTAACTCGGCTTTAACCGGTGTGCCCGCTCCCCTCGCTGCCGCCAGCCTCACTGCGCAGCACCTGCGGCCTCCGCTCCGGCAGGGGGCGCCAGTAGGGGGCGCCGTGCTCCGGCAGGGGGCGCCAGTAGGGGGCGCCGTGCTCCGGCAGGGGACGAAGCGGGCGCCCCAGCAGCGGCGCCGATCGCGCTCGGCTGTGAAAACGCCGCTCGGCGAGGCGGCGGGCGGGAGCGGCTCCAGACCGCAGCTTTTTTTTTTTTTTTCTTTTTTTTTTTTTCCTTTTCTTTGCAATTAAATATTTAAAACTGAATTACCCGTTTTAAACTAGAATACGGTGGATGTGGGGTGCAGGCGCGGGTGAATGCAAGGAGAGGCTAAATTAAGAGTAAAACAAATCCCCTTTCAGCATCTGCAGGTGCGGACCACGCCGGCTGCCTGCGGTGCGGGACGGCCGCTGCGCGCTGCCCGGCCCGGCTGCTCCCTCCGCCAGCCGCCGGCACAGCGGGGCGGCTCCGGCTCCGGTCCGGCCCCTGCTCCGTGACTGCTGCACAGCTCCTGTATTGCGCATGCCTTGAGCAGCATACTGAAATCAGCTACCTACCTGTACAGTAACCATGATTTTTTAAATGCCTATAAATAACTAATGGCACACTTTAAGGGACCGACCAGGCATAACTATCATCATATCATACAGTGAAGTGATGGACTGCAACATCGTCACTGGATGATGTTAGATTACCAAGAAGTAACAAGAGTCCAAAGTTCGCTCAGTATTTCATTAGAACTACTTCTGAGATTAATTATCCCCAGTGCTGCTATAGCACAGTTGCATCTTTCCTTTGAAATACCTTGTGTTTTCAGAAGTAGTTCTAGAAAGTGATGCAACACAAGTAATAAAACCAACTGCCTTTGAGAAAGGAATGTCATTTGTGGTGAGGCCTGTTTTATTTCTGCTGATTTAGTTGGAAAAGGATCCATACTACACGTGGTTCAAAAAAAAAAAAAAAAGGGGGAAAGAGATCTTCCCAGCCATGTAGAATTGGCAAGACTTCCTGAAAAATGTAAATTTCTTAAGGACTCATGTGGCTCTGGGTCATGAGACAGACTGATCTGTAGTACAGGAATGAGGTTTCCACTGGCAAGAGAAGGAATAATACTGTTGGAAGTCCAACGTGCAATCTACGTTTGTAGGAGAGGCTACAGCCCTGGCCAGGCTGTTGGCATTATCTTGCGAGTATCTCCACAGCTGTGTGGAGAGCCGTCATCTGCTTGAGATTTCAGGAGTTTTAATAAAGGCTGTAGAAATATTTCTAACAATGGGTATTCCAAACAATTTTATCCAAATCAGGTGAAAGCCAGTGTAGCAACAGCTTCTCTGTCTAGTCAATGGAAACAAAATAATTTTCCTCCTAAGTACCAAGTGGTACACACCTTGAACTGTAAGTTTCAAGACAAAGAAACCTGGCAGGGACTCAACTTTTGCTTAAAGATTGGTGTAAACTGTGTCATGTCAGCTTTTCTCTCTCCAACATACACTTAACATTCAAGAAGGCACTGTACTTGAAGGAAGTTCAATATCAAAAAGCACCTCAATGAAAAGTATGGTACCAAACCAGGTGGTGGTGAAATATTCACAGGTGAGGGGAGCCCTTGGAAACAAAGCCTAATTAAAATAGGCTTCTCTTTTTGTATCAAAGAAAAAAAAAATATGTGCTGGCTTTCATTATTTTAAATCCAAATTCTTCAAAGTGACCAAGGTGGGTAAGGCAATCCAATCAATCAGAATTTGTCAGCTGTAACAACATTCCTGCTATATACATGATTCATTACCTCCCCAGCCAGACTAATATATTCCACTGTGTCCTGATCATAGAATGAAACTAAAAAAATCCCCAGTTATTTACATTCTGCTTTCTTGGGATCCTTTCTCGGATCCTCATTGCCCAGCAAGGAAGAAAGACCATTTCAGTAGTTCAGGGCTGGAATGCATGGGGCTCAGTCACACAAATAGTAGAAACAGGGAAGCCGATCTGCTTGTCCAGTCAATGGAAAGCAGATTAAGATCCAAGTGCTGGTATTTTTCCCCACTGGAGTTAAAGGAGGCAGATAAGATTTTTTCCTTCTTCTATTTCTTCTTGCACTTTGTCACTGGATGTGGCTATTTCAGCTTGCGCCGAGAAGACTGCACAGATGAACGTCAGAATAGTGCCACCAATAGCTGTGTAGAAAGCCCAGCCCAAGGAGCAGTCTCCCAGTTTGTAAGCAGAAGCGTAAGGACCACAATAGCTTATTGCTTTCTGGCATCCCCAACCCGCAGGGTAAAGTATCAAGCCTAAAATAAGGAAGAGGCCTAGAAACAAAAACAGAAAGAAAGAAATTTAACAAATTATCAGTTTAACACCAAGTGCAACGCATGGTAGTAACTGTTATCGTGGTCACTATTCGGCCCCAAGCACCAGGATTAGGAGAAGGCTCTTCCTCACCCTTCCAACCTTCCTTTACTGATTTGTTCCCTGGTATATATACCATGCAGTGTTTTATCTAAACTTGGAGCTATTCTGTGCTTTTCCTTGATAAAGGCTTATTGCGTATGTTAATGGCCTAGTTCCTAATTTTAATCTCTGTATTCGTTCTACACCTGTTGTTTTCACACGTTATTGCTAGGTATACAGAGCTTGCAAAATGTTGAAGAATCTCTAATTATTGTGTATACTTGCACTTTTAAAATACTTCGGAATGTTGGCATCCATTCTTGGGCCTGTGTTTAGCTAGCCCTCATTTGGCTTTATTTAGTCATTCATTGTAAACATTTTCGCCTTTTTACCTCTACATTGATTTTTCTTGCCTGCGGGGGAGAAAACCAACCGCTCACACTGCATATGCTGATTTGGCCAGATTAGGACATAGTAGAAAACTGATACTGCCTGTTCCATAAGCTGCTTTTGTAATGAATCAGCCCCAAACAAACGGATCTAAGTACCCACCACCAGTGCATAGGTAACACTGGGATCCTCTGAACAGACCATCAACTGCTGTGGAAAGAAAGCGCATTTCTAGTGAAGCTGGAGCAAAAGCCTCTACTCCCCATCTTGCTAAACTGCCCGAACACCATGCTGGGCCTCAGGCTGGAAGTAAGAAGCGCAGACTAAATGTTTTGGCCTTTGACTGTCTCTCACATTCATGGTTTTCTCTCCTCTGAGGACCTCTCCCATGAGGACATCAAAGTAGTGAAGTGCTTCATTATGGAAATAAAAAAGCCACATCAGAGTCCCTGCGCACATGATGTCTGCACAAAGATGAGGGATTCAGTCAAAATGCCTAATACGCTAGTGGCATTTTGCTCTATTACAGGCCCTGCTAAAAAAATCAGTTAGTTAAATACAGATCTTCCGCCTACAAGGTATTGTAGAAAGGAGCTAAACACGTAGAAAGGACAGCTCGTAGGTATCACAATTTGCTTTCTCTTTCCTTCAAAATTTTACTCAGAAGAACAGGAAGAAGTATGAAAAATAGTTTTTGCTTAAACACAACCAGTTTATCCAGAAAATGAATACAGACTTCCAGATCACATACATATTACTGATTTATTTGTTCTACACTGTAAAGCCCTTTATTCAACCTTATACTTGGATGCAAATAACTGGTAAAGGTGCTTGACCTTCTAGAGTGGCCTGAAAGTTGTGCTTTTTATGTATTCTTCTGGTTTGTCCAGTAATTTCATCCAAGCCAAACTTTTCTACCAAGTGATAAAACAGAAAAAAAAACCCCCAACCCAGTCCTCATTTCTTCCCTATACCAAGAGATTACCAAGAACAGCTATAAAGACTTGTTTGCACCTTCTTCAGTTTGGTTAGTCTAGTCTATTCTGCAGTAGATTCGGTTTCCTCAATTGTTTGTTCAAAGATACTCAGCCAGATGCAAGAAAACTCCTTCGCTGAGGAAGAAAAGCTGGGTCCTAACTAGTAAGGAGTTAATATACACAAAAGACAAAAACCATCATCCAACTGTCTAAAATTAATGTCCATGGACGCCAGACATCTCACAAAAGAAAGTCCTTCCTCCAGCGTTTTTCTAACGATGACACAACACCATGGGCATGAATGAACTAAATGTCATTATTCTTTGGGGCGGCAAAATCCATTAGTGAGTGGTATCTATTCTCTGTGAAGGGATTTCATCATTGCTTACATTTAAGAACCAGTGACAAATTTTATGCAGTGTTTCCTGTCTGATTGGCCAAACTACATTAAGTATTGCTTTATCTTGGACAGACCTGGATAAGTCGCGTTTTCATCCTGCTGAGCCCTGCAGCCGTTTCAGACTAAACACCAGCAGTTCCTTCTCCCCTATTCATCACTAATTTCCTGTTCTGCATAACTGGCATGACTGCACTACGTATTTTTCTGACTGTACACAGGTATGGGACAGTTGCCATTCTCTGTAGTCATCACAAGCCCTTTGGTAGTTAAAAATCACCATCATCAGATTAAGAAGCCAGATCTGAAATGCCAGTGTAGCTGCCGCCAACAAGGAAGTTCTTCAAGTTTACCAGTCCATCACTCACAAACTCAGTCCTGGTTGTGATTAACAGCAAACCTGGCTTAGGGCTGAATCACAAGCAGGACTGAGAAGCTACATCCACCTCTTTTTACCAAAACTAGAGCACTGAACAACTCCTGAAAACTACTGGTTCATGGTATGCATGCCCCAAGCTGAAAAGCTGTTACCCAAAACTCAGACCCCCCAAAAAGCTGCAGCACTGCTGTCAAGTGTAGTCACCAGGACCTTGCTGAATCAGAACTTTTTCAAAAAAGTACCAACAATTTCTGGAGAAGTATTTATTACAGGTCATATTTTGATAAACTACAGCTATCTTCTCACAGATGAAAAAAAAATGTGGAGAAAAGTCTTCACTATGGACTTGAAAACTTTAAAGTACAAAGTTCAGTTGTGTGTTGTATAATTTTATGTCATCATAATCTGATAAACAACAATTATCTCCTGTTGACAGTTTGCTTTGAGATGTGTCTGGCAGGAGGACAATAAATACTAATGACAGATCTCTTTTTCTTAACAGATCAGTTTTTGCTCTTGTCTCAGTGTCTCTGAAGAGAAGCCAATCCTCCAGAGAAAGAATGAAGAACAAAAATTGAGTGCTCTGACTGAAGAAAAGTTTTCTGCCACAAATACTTTCACTTCATGCTGACGTACAGTAAATCATAGTGTTAATTCACAGACAATCTACCTGTGGAATTATTGCTGTCTGTTCCTCCTGCTGGAAGGAACAAATTCATTTTGCAAACATTACAAACTGTTTCCCACTGCACTTGTCTACAGGCTTGCAGAGCTCAGGCTTGCTCTGTCCCACGTTTAACCCTGTCTCTGAGCACAGCTGCTCTGCTGGGACGGCAGCTTCTTCTGTACGCATAACTCTTGTTCCTACTTCTTAATTAGCTCTACCCCACTTCTTTAAATCAGTATGATAATTTTTCATAATTATTTTTTCCTTTTTGTTAGTTGGTGCCAGCTCCCAGTTACCTTTCCTAAGAGGAAATTAAGGATTTCTTAAGGATTCCTTAAAACAGAGGTCTGAAAGAAAGCTACACAATGCCACCAGATGCCTAGGAATGACAACAGAAAACTATTAAAATGACTTTTTTATCCAGTGACCTCATCTAAAACTCTTTGGTACAAGCCTGTCTCCAGAGGACATCTTCCCCTTCTTTCACTGAAGGCAATTTGCCCACATAAAGTTTTATTGTCAGTCTCTGATTACCCACTTGCAGAAAGTGTTAAGAACAACCTAGTAAACATTGGCCCTTCCATATTCAAATGATGTAAAAGCAACTCCTTTCTCCTAAAACACCAAAGCAAAACATTACAGCATATTGTGAAATATCAATATAAATACAGCAGACTACACTGTTGTGCCACAATGTTCTGAAAACAGCTCAATAACACTTTATCTACAGGAGAAGCCTTCTTGTATTTGTGCATCAAGAACTTTACCCGTTCTAAGGGCCTGGAACTGCAGCAAGGAATTGCTCCTCCTGGTTTTTAAACACTGCAGTAGCACAGGCTAACATAATGGAAAACCAACAGACTGGTCTATCACTGCAGGCATTTGTATGTCACGTTATGTGCTGGGGTCAGACCTGAGTAAAATCTTTTTTCATTCTATCCTTTGACAGGGGTTAGGCAGATGCTTGTTTAGCCAAGCGAAGGCACGCTACTTAGTTTTGCCAGTCTCCTGTGCAGTTGCTCTTGTGCCATATTAACAACAGAATATACTAACAAAGCCAATTTCCATTGCAGAGCCTGAAACTATCTTCTCATTTCCTAGGAAATAGTAAAAAAGCTTTTAAATGCTGCTGAAGAAACAGGAAATTAAGCAGCTGTGATCAATGAGGTGGCACTGCAACAGGCTCCATGAGGCAGCACAACTGAGCAACACCACTTCAAGAGAGGAAGTTAAGGGTGAAGGCAGGGAGGGATTAGCCTTGCCCAACACCATGCAGGCAGTGCAGGAGGGTGCTTTCCTCAGTGGCAGTGATCCCGATCAACCATTCTCATCTGTGCAACCACAGAGGATTAAGGCGCAGCCCAAAGGCACTGCAGCAGCCAGGCAAAATAACCCTGTCTTTATTGCTTATATTTCCAAAGTGTTAATATGCTACCTGAACAATTTCACATGTGAAGTATTTGTAGAAATGTACTATGCTAGCTTAACCCAAGGAGGCTTTCACATACGCAGACCTTCCCTGATAGAGCCCTACCCAGCAGGAATACTACCAGGTCACCATTCGCATCCTTTTGACTGCTTCATCCACTGACAGACAACCAAAGTGATGGCCTCCTACTCAGCCGCTGTGTAACAGACACCTTCAGCCCTGTGAAATGATTCACTAATCCCATTTGAATCAGATGAGACCTTCAGCCCTGTGAAATCATTCAGTAATCCCATTTTAATCAGATGAGAGCTAATGAGGCCGGCTCAAGCCAGCTGACGTGGTGGTCTCAAGCACTCCACGCTGGCTGTAGGAAAGGGGTGAGGGTTGTGCTGAGACGTTGAAGGGAGTGCTGTTTACAGTACTCAAACCACAGAGCCTCAGACCTGCCTCTGCTGCTGCTCTCCATCCCCCTGGACGACTGCCAGACCCACCAAACGCAAGCAGCTGACCAGAGGCTAGGTCTTTAGCGAAAAAGAAAGGAGAGATCCTACAAGCCCTAGTGTCTTGGAGACGGCTTCTGGCCCACTGGGAAATGCTGCACCACAAACGGAAGAAAAATCTGTAACATTAAGATCAATGCCTACCTGGACACCTGTCAAGGTTTAACTCAGGCCAGCAACAAAGTACCACACAACTGCTCACTTGCTCCCTGCCCCATCCCCGCAGTGATGGGGAGGAGAATCGGGAAAAAGGTAAAACTTGTGTGTGTGGGTGAATTCAAGAATAATGTAACAATTTAAAATAAAGTAAAATAATATTAATTATAATAATGATCATAGAATCATAGAACCATTTAGGTTGGAAAAGACCTTTAAGATCATCAAGTCCAACCATTAACCCAGGATTGCCAAGTCCACCACTAAACCATATCCCGCAGCACCACATCTACACATTTTTTAAACTCCTCCAGGGACAGTGATTCAACCACCTTCCTGGGCAGCCTCTTCCAATGGTTGACCACCCCTTCCATGAAGGGAAATAGTATCTTTCTTCCTAATACCTAATCTGAACCTAACTTGGCACAACTTGAGGCTGTTTCCTCTCATCCTGTCACTCGTCGTCTGGGAGAAGAGACCCACCCCCACCTGCCTCCATCCTCCTCTCAGGCAGCTGCAGAGAGCAGTAAGGTCCCCCCTGAGCCTTTTCCTCTCCAGGCTGAACAGCCCCAGTTCCCTCAGCCAGTCCTCAGAAGACTTCCCTAGACCCTTCCCCAGCCCCGTGGCCCTTCCCTGGACACGCTGCAGCCCCTCTACGTCCCTCCTGCAGTGAGGGGCCCAAACCTGAACACAGGGTTCGAGGTGCAGCCTCACCAGTGCCCAGTGCAGGGGGACAGTCCCTTCCCTTGCCCTGCTGGCCACACTGCTCCTGACACAAGCCAGGGTGCTGCTGGCCTCCTTGGCCACCTGGGCACACTGCTGGCTCATGCCCAGCCGGCTGCCGACCAGCACCCCCAGGCCCTTTCCCACCAGGCCCTTTCCCACCAGGCCCTTTCCAGCCGCTCTGCCCCAGGCTCTGTAGCCCTGTAGCGCTGTGTGGGGCTGGTGTGACCCAGGTGCAGGACCCGGCACGGAGCCTTCTTGAACCTCATCCAGCTGGCCTCGGCCCATCGGTCCGGCATGTCCAGACCCCTCTGCAGAGCCTCCTGCCCTCCCGCAGATCAGCGCTGCTGCCCAGCTTGGTGTCATCTGCAAACTTGCTGAGGGTGCACTCGATCCCCTCGTCCAGAGCGCCGATAAAGATACTGAACAGAGCTGGCCCCAGTACTGAGCCCTGGGGAACACCACTGGTGACCGGCTGCCAGCTGGATGTAACTGCATTCCCCATCACTCTTTGGGCACGGCCATCCAGCCAGCTTGTAACCCAGAGCAGAGTACATCCATCCAGGCCATGAGCAGCCAGTTTCCCCAGGAGAATGCTGTGGGAGCTGGTGTCAAAGGCTTTACTAATGTCCAGGCAGACAACATCCGCAGCCTTTCCCTCATCCACTGGGTGGGTCATGTTGTTGTAGAAGGAAATCAGGTTGGCCAAAGAGGACCTGACTTTCATAAACCCATGCTGGCTGGGCCTGATCCTCTAGACATTCTGTACATGCTATGCAACGGCACTCAGGGTGATCTGCTCCATAACTTTCCCCAGCACTGAGGTCAGGCTGACAGGGCTGTGATTCTCCAGATCCTCCTTCCCGCCCTTGTTGGCTAACCTCCATCAGCTCCCTCAATACCCTTGGGTGAGTCCCATCCAGCCCCACAGGCTTGTGCACATCCAAGTGGAGCAGGATATGATAATAAGAACAACAATAATAACTGTAACAAAAAGGAGGGAGAAGGGGGAGATGAATAAAATCCAAAGGCATGCAAGGAAAAAACTAAAGTGATGCACAATACAATTGCTCACCACCCACTGGCTGATGCCCAGGCAGTCCCCAAGCAGTGATCAGCCAGCCCTGGCCAGCTCCCCCCAGTTTATACACTGAGCATGACACCCCGTGTTTTGGAATATCCCTTTGGCTAATTTGGGTCAGCTGTCCTGGCTGTGTCCCCTCCCAGTTTCTTGTGCCCCTCCAGGCCTCTCACTGGCAGGGCATGAGAAGCTGAAAAGTCCTTCATTTAGTATAAACACTACTTAGCAGCAACTGAAAACATCAGCGTGTTATCAGCATTATTCTCATACTAGATAGCAAACACAACATTGTACCAGCTAGTGAAAAGAAAATTAACTCTATCATAGCCAAAATCAGGACACCACCACATTCAATGCAGGCTCGCATAAGCAAAGGAGATCTGGGATAAATAGGAAGCACGGCCACTGAGGGTGGGAATGGCTGCTGGTATGTACCTCCATACCTGCCAACACTGCAGAGACTGCAGCCACATAGAGATTTCAGCGTACCTGGCACACCAGAAGCTGAGGCAGGAGAATGAACAGTTTAAACCACAACCATTTAATGGCTCAAAACCTGCACAGGTATATACTTTTTTCCCTTTCAAATTGTCTTGGTGTAATATAAGGGTAAGCAGTTACCAGAAGAAAAAGCAGTTCCTTAACCACTGCCTTCCCCACGCTGAGGACAAGGGTAAGATCCCTACTCTTTTCAACAGTAAATTAACTATACCATTTGCTCATGCGTCTTTGCCCACTTATTACGCAAATCAAAGGTGCTTATTCATAACCAAACCTATGCAAACATATATGAACTTCTGATGTCATTACTGATGCTGGAGTGTGGGAACAGGGACAGGAATACAGTGCAGGGGACTACTGGCCAGAGACTCAACTATTAAGCATATTTTGCTATGCACAGAAAAAGCCAAAAATAAGATCAGTTTATTAGCTTGATGTGGGTTGCTTTGGCAGAATGACATCATGATTCAGGGTTTTGTTTTTTTGGTATTTGTGTGATCTAACTGCTTGGACTTCTCCGTAACAAAGTGTGAGCCTACAGACTCCTGGTTTTAGGAGTGGGGAGGGCAAATTTGCTATTAGCTTTTAATAATTTGTATGTATGTGGTGAGAGTCCCCATTAGATGGGAAGCAAGGAGATGTCAAGACTCCAAGTAAGGTCACTCCCAAGCCCTGAAATGATACCACTGCCTCTTCGCTGCCTCTCAGTCACGTGGAGTCATGTCACCACACTATAGGGGCTTCCATGCAGCAGACGCTAACCAGCAATTAAGTCAAGATAGAGCACCTTAAAGTGGAAAAGCCAAATGTTTACAAGTTTTCAGCAATGCAGAGATAACCTAAGACCTCTCCAATCATAGGGCCACTGCTCAGGCGCAGCTGCAAGGGCTAGTCATCTCCCACATTTTACCTTAAAAGCCAATGAAGCTCTATGACACCTCAATAAAAGGCTCCAAGCTGCTAAATGAGAAACTTTGTGGATGGTTAAATTGAGCAGGTTCCTGAGTCAGGGAAAGAAGTACCAGGCTGTGTCAACTATTCCATCCATGAAAGAAGCAGAGAAGACAGTACATTCCACACCATGCACCATAACCTTGATCACTGCCATACAACTAGTGAGTGCTGTGCCCTCCAAACCATCAATTGCTTATGCTGAATCAGCAGAATGGGAATGAAAACCGCAGCCTCCTGACCACAGCTCTGTAAGGAAAGCCAAAGCAACAACCTGCCTTGGCTTAAGCAAAGAGGTATAAGGGCTACAAGGCCATCTTTTTCATGGCATTACACCTCTTCAATACTAATCCTGCAGCACAAAGACGACCTCGGGGATGTGGGCGGGGAGGAGCTGCAGAGGAGATCAGTGAGAAGGCAAAGGGGGGATGCAGGAAGGGGAGAACTTCGGGTGGCTTCATGGGTTGTACACCAGCAGTGTGCAGGTCATCTGCACTGGGGACAGAAGCAAGACTCAAACCCATCAACTTCCTTCACCACCACACCAGGCACACCAAAGACAGAAGCTAAGCAGAGGTTAGCTCCCCATCTTGTAAGGGCCGCTTTCACCTTTTTTCTTGCATTTGAGTGAAAACATAGAATCTGTTGAGTTTAAATATTCTTCTACTGTTTGCATCCTATATACAAACAGATGCATCGGTTTTCGGTCTGAGGCCTGGAAGCAAAAATCTGATGGAAAGGAAGATGCTACCCTCCCGCTATCCCTCAGGCCCCTCTGGGGGCAGCCAGCACTCTCTCACCCTGCATCGCCAGAGCAGGGATATAAAGAAGTTCTTGGCATCTCACCTACACTGGTGGAGGCAAGAGACTTCAGCATGCATGTGCCACAGTAAAGTATTTCTCAGCAGGTAGCATGAGAATATCACACTGAGCACCGTTTGTTGGAAGATGTTTATGCTTGCTGAGAAAATCAGCTGTCAAACTTGATCACTGAAAACCAACTTTTTATTTTTCTATTCCATTTACAATTTGCTGGGTGTCTATGGGTTCCCACATGCCCATCTTGGTAGCGCAGGAGATGAGCTGACACCAATCTAACAAAACACTGAAATTTTCACTTTACTACTTTAAAGTTACTAATACTCTCCCTCAGGCTCTACAGCAATTTAGCACTTGAACTCAATTTTCCTTCCCTGGCATACTCCAACACAGCAGTTCCCTCCGCTTGAACTTTCAGCAGCCAACTGTGTATTAGATGTCATGTTGGCATTTGGCCATATAGGTTACAGGAAGCACTATACCGCAGACAGCAAAAGCAGTTCAGACTGTCAGGATTTCCATTAGAAATCCTCCCCCTGCCCCCACCCCCCTCCCCGCCCCGCCTTTCTTCTTTCTTCCCACCCCAAGAATTCAGAATTCTGGCATCAGGAAAGAAAAACTCTGAGCTCAATCCAAGAGGAAATATGCTTTTTGAAAAATGCATGCTCTGCGTTTTAGAATGACAAACAAGAAGCTTCCTTGCCTTCGAGGGCAAAACCACTCTCGCTCAGCACTCCCTGCCTGGGTTCCCCTCCTGAGCAATAGCTTCTGTTGCCTGCAGGAAACAACATGAGTTCACAAGGTACTTTCTTCCTTGCTCACCAGCCTGGCCCTTTTGCATACAAAATAATGCTTTCTTATAGCATGCTGCTGCCTACAACTGAATACTACAACTATCATAACCTTTTGTGTCATGCTCTGTGTGTCTGCAGCCGCATGCCCCTCCACAGCAGCATGCTTCTCCTTCTGCATTTTATCCCCTCTCTGAGCAAAGTCCTGGCCTATCTCCAGCTTCCTCCTCAGTTTCCTCCTCCACAACTCCCAACAGCCTCCTTACCTTCCAGCAGCAGCCCCATGGCCCCATGCATCACAAGCCCATCTTGCACAGCCAGATCCTACTTCATACACCCCCAAAAGCAGCTCCAGATCCTCTTCCCCTTCAGATTATTCCCATCACGCTCTGCTCAGGCCATCTTCCTAATCACCCCGCCTCCCAAGCAGAAATTATGACCAATGAGTATAATATGCTGAACTATTTCGTAGTGCACGAGATACAAAACATACTCTTCCAGCAGCAAAGACAGACTGTTACAGACACACCTGGCTTCACAGTGGGTTTAACCCCTTCACTTTAGAAAATGGTGAAGTTTCTTTGCATTGGAGTGTAAAGCTGCACTCCTGGCACTTAACTATTGAATCATGAACAGTAATAAAAGAGAAAAAAGTCATGGAAAGGACAGAGGAATGAATGCAGGACAGCTTGTGATATACCTGAAAACAGAAAGTGTTGTGGAAGAGACTTCACTGCCTGTGACTGACCAGGAAAAGCACCACAGGGAAAAACCAGCCTCCCAGAGCCTGGAAAGGAAGAAGCTGAGTCACCCCCCAGCAATGCTGGAGGAGAAACTGATGGATTGCAGGAGGAAAGCCTAAACTTGCAGCATCTGGGACCAAGCAGACAGACTCCAACAAAGTGGCCTGGAGAACCTAATGCTCCCAGCCCACATGCAGTGGCCTTTGAAGACACAAACCTCTGCTCTGTCTGACTGGCCATATATATGTTAAAAGTCGTTAACTGCCAGCAGCCCAGCCTGCTAAGCCACACAGCAAAATGCAGCCAGGCATTCACCTGATCACACCAGAGACACTGCTTGGTGTGCAGCTGGTCTCCTGACTGATGCAACCTGATTTCTACATGTTTGGGGTTTTTTTTCATGCTTCTGTCAGAAACCTGTTTAATCAAGCTGTGTTTGAGCTAGGAGACAGCAGACTGCAAACAAAGTGGTGCGAAGAGGGTGACCCATGAGAGGCCTCCCAGATAAAGCCACCAGCACTCTGGGAAGACTTTAGAGAGGAGCTACTTTACCCCCTCTCGTTAAACCTGCTGGCAGTGCAGCCTCAACTCAGCACAGCAAAGCAGGAGTAACAGAAACTGAACCCTACCACCCTCCTGGCACACGAGCACCCTTTTCGCTCCACTGTCCCCAGAGCCTTCCCAGGCACACGATGGCGTAAGCTCCCCACAAGGAAACACAGGGGCCTGCTGAGGGTTTAAGGTACGTGCCGCTAATTTAGCTTCCAGCAGTCAGGATGTAGCTGGCAGATTGTCGCTCACCTGCCAGCCAGACATGCCGGCTGCGGGGAAGGGCCTGTGTCCACCCTGCCACCGTATCGGGTGGCTCTGCCCAGCCATGCCCTTAAGGGTTAAAAAAGAAATGCCAAGAAAAGTTGGTGATGATGAACTCCATAAAAGAAACTGTGTCAGGGATGGGAGCCAAACCTGGTTTAGGCTCTGTCCTAAGCTCCCCCCCAACTCTCCTTTGAGGCCAGATGATGTTTAGATTATATTAGCACCAAAGCAAAGTTTCCAAGCTCAAACAAGGCCTGGAAACACATATGCCAATAGGGGACCACCAGTTGTTTACCTCCTCTAACAACATGATTACTGTGAAAATTCACTTTGAATTGGTTCGTATCAGCTACCGTACAATAACATGCTGCCTCTTCTAGCCTCTGCATTTCAAGCAATTCACACAGTGTAAAAATAGAATACTTTCCCCAAAAATACATTCAAATGAAAGTCTGCCTGGTATTCTTGCTGCTAGGTAGTAATCAACTACTCCGGTACACAGCTCTATTCTTTGCACAGTATTGCAAAGAAAAGATGCTTTTCCAGATGAAACAATCCTCAAACATCTCCAAAAGGTACTGAAGACTCAAAGTAAGTGGTAGGAAGGTCTTGCTCTATAACAAAGGAATTACAGTAGTTTAAACATATTCTTTCTGCCTTTGTATTTCTGATTTTCCACCACACAAAAACCCAAACAACCAAACCCACCCTCTATGGACCAGATATGTGTATGGCTCCTTCCTGTTGACCTAAATAAGAATTTGCACGTTTGTCCAAGGGCCATAATGATGCTCCTTTCTGTTCTGTAATTTCACCACAGGCATCATCCAGATCACAACCAATGCTGCTAGACCGAAAAGATATATCCGGTGTCTGTTACTGTTTTTTCATGATGAATTCCAGGAACAAATTAACTTGTTGTATGTTTTTAATTATATTAAATCTCCACCACAAAGATACAGAGATTTCAAATGAGATTAAGTCTGCAAGATCCTGAGTTACTGTGGATGACTGTATCATGGGCACATCTCATCTTAGAAAACGAGATGTTTGACATACTTGCAAATACTGGATTGATACAGGTTGATAAACAAAGTGATTTTGTGAATTCTTCTCCCATGCTTATTGAAAACAGAATTGTTCCCATTTGAAAGAATGATCTTACGCTTAAAACAATTAAGGCAGGGTTGCGTCTTGCTCTCTGGTCAGGGATTTAGTTTAGCTACCATAATCCCCATACGGATTAACCATGCTGACAACTGTTCTTATTGAACAACTTGTTTAAGCATTTTCCAAAACTTGGTAACTGAGAAAGTTGAAATTAACAGCTGTGATAAGTCATAAGAAAAATAATTTCAACTAAGCAAGCAGATAATGTAATGCTACTGGCACAAAAGTAGCAGCAGACCCAATAAAACTAATCTTGAGAAAACTAGTTGCTAGCCACAAGACGCCTGGCTGCAGATACTGGCAGGCGTACTTCTCATAGCAACAATTTCAGTAAAGTGACCTTCCTATTACCCTGTTTCATGCTGTGTCATTTATCTGAAATACATGAAGGGAAGTACTTCTATCCTTAGTACAACTCAAAAAGGACTGATCTATGCCGTAATACGTTAAGAAGTGCTTTGTCGACTGTGTTGTTCAATTCTGGAGGCCACAAGTCCCATACAAGTACAGCTGGTTTGATAATAAAACATAAAACTGACTTTGCATATATTTTCTCACAAATACATGGTCTCCAGAACAGTATTCTAAGATACAAGAACCTACTTCCTGCTAATCTTGACCTTAGATTAGATATTTTGAGATGGTATCGGGATGGTAAGTAAAGTTACTCTTCCAACAGACCGAAGTCTGACATGCCAATTATCTACTTACGCTGCTAACCAATCTCTCTCATACAAATACCCCTCCAAGAGAAAAGAAGTAATGTCATCTCCTGAAAAACAGGTTTCATGAATTATTTCCAAACTACAGGGTAAGAAAGCAAGGAGCTAAAGCTGTCCACTGGCTTAGTCTACACTGCAGAACTGCTTCCTTGTTGCACTGGTTCTGGTAAATTCTGTAAACCAGGAGTGACTACAGCAAAACCTGTAATTTTTATCGACAGAACATTCATCTGCTAACTGTACGCTATCACATGAACAGAAGCATCTTGAGCCAATTTAGGGATCTAATTTTGCCCCAGAAGCACAAACCTTACATTGTGGGTGACATGAAATAAGCAGTACACTTCTATACCAAAGATGCGTGAAGGGGGATGATGATGACAGCCACTGTGCTAGTGCTTCAGGAGTCAGCATCACCGGGGTCCATGACCCAGGCTGCATGTCCTGGAGGGCTGCAGCAGGCAGCAAATTCAGGTTTTGCCTACTTCTCCATGTTATGTTGAGAATAAGCTTATTTTAGGTCTCAACTACGCAAATGAAACCAACCAGCTTCACAAAAGTTTGAACACCTGTCATTACACTTCCTGCCTAGGTACGGCCACCACAGGTGTGTTTGGCTGCCTCAGTAGAGGTGAGGAGGGGAGAAGCTGGATTCACATTTTGAGCAAACAAGTTAAATCTCCTAATTTTATAGCAATGAAACCATGTTATGAATTGGAAACATCTGCTTAAGAGCACCACCAAAAGGAAAAGAGGAGGTGACCCTGCTCATTTCCTCCCTCTTCACAGATCTCTGAGGGCTGCCAGAGGTAGGGCAGAAGACCACTATCCTCCTCCAGGACACCACAGGCACACAGCACAAAAGATGAAAACCTGTGTATGGGACAGGCTCTCCCCACAGCTCGCCGGCGAGTACAGAAAGCCAAATACTTCTGTAACTACAGCTGTCCAGTGTCAGTTTGCTAACTCATTTAATCTCTGTAAAATCCATGGCTTTAAGCAGAAACACCAGATCTCTAGAACCAATTCTTTTTTTCAAGCAAAGCACAGCTGATACTTGGGACAATGAAAAGATAAGCTCACTGGGCTGTGTAACTGCAGCTGAACAATAAGCTAGCTAAAGGAATGGTTGCTTGTAAGGCATCGCTTGTCAGGCTCACAGCCTTAAAGGAGGCTGCTTAGCATGAAAACGCTGAAGAACTGGGTGTGCAACTGCAGGCTGTTCTTGTCCCTGGGGTGTTATTTGCTCTCACCACAGTCATAAAGCCTCTGAGACACTGAGAGAACTGCCTTCGGTCCACAGAAAAAGTACTAAAGCAGCGAGAGGGAGATAGACTGCCTTAACATGACTATAAACTTTGTTCTCTGCTGGTAACAAAGGAGAGAAGTTTTTGTTACTGAAAAAAATCCAAGCAGAGGGAAAAAACTGAACAGCAAACAAAAGCAACACTGGTCAGTTCATTTTGGCACACAGGCTACTATTCTCCTGCCAATGTCAATGTAGTACATGCTATAAATTTCAGTTGTGTTTAAATAAACACCAGCATATAGAAACGCTTTGAGTCTGCCTAATGCAGACTGTCTGTCGACAGGGCAGAATCACTGTACTTCAGCTGAATGATCTCAGAATTAAAATCTTTAGTTGCTCTCAAAATACACGTACCTGCAATCCCTTGTAGCAGCCCACAGACATTAAAAATGCTTTTCTTCATAATACTCTGCACACACATAGTAAAGACAGACACGAATGCCACAGCACAGAGAATCACGATTCCCACGGCCAGGAAAATAGCGGTTGCCTGCCAGAACCCACTGGCAATCTCACTGAAGTTTTCGGCGTAAGGACCACAAAGCGTGTCTCGTCTAGAAAGCTGCATGTGGGAGATTCTGGTGCAGCGCCCATAGATGCCCAGCGTCGGATGATAAGGCTCCTGCGACCCCCCTGTTCTGTTGTCCACATCCTCGGAGCCTGAAGTCTTTGCTTTGCCAATCAGCCAGTCTGCACTCATGAAAGCGATGAGCTCTGCAAAAGCCACCACAATACTCAGGAGAGTCCACAGCATTGACCGACACGTTACAATAACATGACACATATTGATGTCCAGTGCTTGCGATCAGTGCAGCCAACAGTCTTAAAATCCAGGCACAAGGGGGAAAAAATTAAATAAAGAAAAAAAAAAAGACAAAGAAAATCACTGTGGCTGCTCTACTTGCTCTTTCAGTTCTCTCACAAAGGCCAAGATGAAATTTGTCTAGAGAAAAAGTGAACAGCCCCAAGTTTTGCAAGCAGTGCAGTCATTTGTTCTCTCCGTTTAGTTCCTCCTTTTTTCTGTCTGGGATGCTGAGCTCTGGAGTGCTCTTCTCTTTCTTAATATTCATACTGGCACATGACGCTGCAGGCTGGGGGGGGAGGCCACAAGGACTGCCCACTGTTTGACATCACACACCTACAAGAAAAAAAAAAAGAGACAACACACCAGCAGTGAGAAAAAAATCTTCATTTCCATCCCCACAACGAGCCCCGATCTGGCACAGATCCACATCAACATGCCAAAGCTCTAACAAGGGCCCATCAGACAGAGCCTGCTGAAAACCTCCTGGGTTTGTCCCACGGGAGTGATTAATCTCTGGCTGCCCAGCCATACTTACAGTATCTGCTCTGCCCCATGCCATTGTGGGTGTTTGTCAAGCACTTAGCAAACCAAGGTCTCAATAACAGCCCTCAGTCCCACCCACTCCTACCACCACACCCCCATCGTCTTCCTCTGGTTGAAATTACCAAGGTTGCTGGCAGTTACCCAGAAAAACGTTCATACATGTTCAAGGAGTTTCACAGACATGTAGTTCCTGCTTTCAGCTTGGGGAGGCTGCAGGGAGTGCCTCTGGGATGGAAGCCGGGCACAGCTGCGTGTGCCACTGGCACCCAGGTGCAACGGGCAACGAAGGAACCTCGCTCCCACCTTCTGTGCTCCTGCTGACTGCACCTGCACCAACCCCGGCACAGAGCAGGCACACAGGACTGCAGCTGGGGATGGCCTGCCCCGTGACGTGGTGACATCCCTTTGGAGTGGTGTTTCCCTGGGTTCCATATTCTGCTTTGTACCAGAAAAGCAATCTGCCTGCAGGTACATCACACACCTCGTCTTGAACTGATCCCAACACCAGCAGCTCCTGGTGACTTATGGCACTGTAAGCAGCATTCTGTGGAGAAACGCCCCAGCCACTGCCAAGCGGCCAAGAGCCCTGGCGAGAGCGGTTGCTGGTCAGCCTCGAGCTTCCCAACTCCTCTCAATTCCCCGCTTCCACAGTCCTGTGCATGCTGGGACTGCAGCAAAATGTTCCCCAGGGCCTTCCCCGAGCCTTTATGTTGCCTTTCAACAGTAGCTGATGACATTCCCAGAGTTACACTTATCTGAGTACAAGAGGCAATCCAGAGATCACTGCTTCCAACTCGGATCCAAATATTGGTCTCAAAATAACGAACGGGTCATTGCACACGCCTCTGGAGCTGTGTCGCCTGAGGGCAAGGGTGGGAGCAGGAAATGCCCTCATGTTACCCGCTCTGTGATGAGAACGTAGCACTTCCAAGTTTTCCCCACAAAAAAACAAAATAATGACATTGAACTGGAGGGCAAGAGAGTCGAGAACCAGATCTGCACCCCACTGCTGCCAAACACCAACTGGTCGGCAGATGCCAGAAAAACAGACATCCCCAATTCTTTTTCAGCTTTGTCATGTGGTTGGTATTTAATTTCTTAGGAGTTTTGAGTCCAGTGGCAGAATCCTAGTCCCACTGAATGCAAAGTGAAACACATACCCACAACTTCCAACACATTCAGAATTTCATCCAGCAATTTCTACTCCCCTCTGTACTAGTCACAGTGAATCATCTACACGATCTTATCCACATTTCTCTTCCTTGTCTAGATCTGCAGGCTCCTCTGGCGCTAGCAGATACACAGGCTTAAGCTGCTGTCCCAACAACTGAATTGTGTCTCCCCTAGTTCAATGTTTCAGCATTGCCTTAAAAAAAGGCAAAATATATATTAGTTGTGCTTTTAGCCATACTGAGGTAACAGTTCAGCTTGTTTTCCATTTTTTGGGAGAAAGTATGAAGTTTTCAAGCAACCTGACACATTGATGACTCGAATACACCCTTTGTAATAACAGAGAGCTGAACTGTCAGCCTGCCAAAAAAAAGTTGATTTTCTCAGTATTTCCACTTTAAATAACAACTGGAATGTAGAAGATGTCCACTACAAACCTACATTCTTCTGATGACATCTGCACAATTAAAGATAATTTAATAGAAAATGTCTTTATTTTTTAAGAGAAGTTCCAAAACGCTCTAGAATCTTTATTTCTGTGCAAGCACCACACCTGTGTGAACTCCTCATCTTTGTAATTCCAGGATTTTAACTGAGGTGCAAGAGACAAGAGCTGAACACCCATTACAGTAGTTACTGCTTACTCTGTACCTGCTGAACATAAAATACCGTTTATTGAACACAGACGGGAACAAAGTTCATGTTTACTTAAGTAGGTGGAAACTCCAGATGAATACTGGCAGCCACAAAAACGCGGCACTGATACCAAACATGGGACGCTATATTAGAATCAGAAGAAAAGACCAAACCACGGCGTTCTTTTCCATTTGAAATGCAAGTGAAAGAATGAACTGCAGTAACGTTTTAGAACACAGCACCTCCAGAAAAGTCACTGCACAAGTGAAATAGCCTGTCTAAAGATGATACGGAGATTGTGTCAAATCTGAGGACTTCACTGGAACATATACTTCCTTTTTTTGCAACACAGGGAAAATTCACAGCACCTAAAAGTTAGTGAATATCATCAGTAACTACAGCTCAACAGAATATACTTTGCTTTCCAATGAAACTTTCACAATTTGGCTTTCCCCAGGTAACGAGTACTTCATTCTGGTACAAAAATCTATCTCCAGTGCAATGTCCCCTTACCCATGGGAGAACTTCTGCATAAATTTATTCTTGCACTAGGGATACCCTCAAAAGGGAGCATCACTCACCTACAACTCCTTTTTGTGAGCAGACAAACAGAAACATAGGAAGTAGGATGGCAAGACCAGACAAGGGGCAGGGGCCAGTCTCCTACAACTCCTTTTTGTGAGCAGATGGACAGAAAATATATGCAGTAGGATGGCGCACAGCCCAGGAAGGGCCAGGGGCATTTCTTCTTTGTGAGACTTAGGAAGGAAAGATTGCTTATAAAAGTACTGGACATAAGTCACAGCTCAGTCACACTTGTGTAGTTAACCTTTTCCTTCCAAGACACCCCACCCCGAGTTTCTAAATGATCCTAACCAATTCTCACTCGGCTCCAACAACATGTTTATGCCATACATCAAAGTGTTTCCAGCTACAGCCCGTGCTAAATAACTGCTTCATGAAGCTTCTCTCCAGCACACTGCTCATCCCTTTTCTTCCATTTTTGCTCAAGAGAAACTCAAGGTAGGTCCTTGTGAGGCTGAAAAGTGGCTGTTTAGTCCTTCTCTCAGTTTCTCATTCTTTGACAAGTTTTTTCCATGACAGAAACTGTATGTTCTTCACAGCATGCCACTATCCACTTCTGACTGACTGTAAAAATATTTGCTTTGACAGCACACATTCAAAATATACAACAGATCTTTAAGCCCTTTGGTATTAACTCATTCAAAACAATTCTTGCTGAGGAAGCAGATGAGAGAAAGTAGGCTCGCCCCTTAAGCATTTGGGCCTCCCCCTATTTTTACTATTGCGTTCAATTGTACAGGTGTGGAAGGAGACCATTTGTACTGGGGGAGCGGGTGCCCCTGGAGGAAACATCCCCGCATGGCAAGCGCCCACGTGAGCCACACACTACAGCAGCTCCCCAGCACAAGGGTCTCAGCAGCACCATCCCACCCCACCACAAAACCCACCGTTCCTCAGCTGGGCAGCACAGCTCTTGGGACAGATCCAAACTACACCTTCAGCCTCATTTACTCTGCTCCCTGCACACGGTCACGGTCAGGTTCCAGATTAAGTGGAGTCTGACACTGTGAAAAGGTATCAGTAAGAACATCGGATCCTCACAGCATTCAGAGAGAATAAAATTCAGTTCCTAAATGCATTTTAAGCTAACCAACCATCTTAAAATATCACTAAAACTTTCTTCCTCTTTAGATGTATTTTTGACAGTCAGATACTTTACCTCAAGTTATACTTTCACATCACCAGCTAAGCCTATTCAATTACTGCCTTTTGCTACACAACATTGCTATATACTAAGTACATAAATAACATCTATTTTTCTAAACTAGATGAAGAAACACGCTTCCCTCCATTTTGCTTACACTGCCAAACCCAGAAAGTCATAAGCTGATCCAAATTATAATATCTGAATTAAGGCTTTGATTTTAGAGGTGTTGAACTGCAAGGTTTTGCTTTTGCATACCAGGCTGACAGAAAGGAACAGCTGCAAAGTTCAAATTCAAGTCAATCACAAGCGACGTAGGAGAGACTTGCAAGTATCTTCAGAACAACGTTATGGCCATCCTTCATGCTTCCTTTAAGGTCTGACTGAAGACAGGGACTCAGACTAAACCCTACAGTCAGCTTTTGTCCTTCCCAGCCTGGTTCTGTCAGCTCGAGAGTGAGAATACATCATTTTCAGATAAGTGGCTTTTAGCTTGGCTTAAACAAACAGGCCACACAGACTGCTGAAACAGTCCCAATTTATAAAATAAATCCAGACACAATTAGACATTTTCTTCTAAAGCTTGCTACAGTCCAAAGCACAGCTACACAGAGGAGTTTCTAAACCTTGTCTACAATACACAAGCTCGAGCATCTCATAACCCAAAATGTGCATATCTTGGAAGCCAGGGTTCTGCTTTCTCTGAAACATTGTTCATTAGCAGTTATAAACACTATGAAAATGCTCTGAACTGTGAGAGTGTAAGTGGCTCCTATTTATGTTGATGTTTGCAGACTAATTATTTAAAACAAACAGAAAGAGGCTTACACACCAGGACTCAATTACCTCAACTGACCCCCACCCAGGTCAACATGAGCTTCCACTTTATGCACTTCCATCCTTACGTGTTACTGGATAAGAAAGCTAGTCTACTGTGAGCTCACCCTGCCTGGCAGTGAGGCAGCCACCAAACCACATAGGCAGGAGGGACAGCACTTCAACAATGTGAGATGAGCATCGGAGATTATTCATTTTCCGCATGATGATAAATGGAGTAAAAAATCTCCCCCTCCCGCTTGGTCCCCCCAGGAGCTGCTGCTCAGGAGGAGAAGGCAGGCTCCTGCCAACTTCCATGCAGTCTTCAAAGCAGCAGACCACACGCTGAGCAGCATTTCTCAGTAGACACCATCATGAACACCAATTCACCTTGCTGAACATGCACCTCTGCATTTCTGTCCACACACACTTGTAGGTGACTCACAAATGTAGGAAAAGGTATGTTTGTCACATTCTCCTGTCACAAATGAACAGGTACAACAATTACTACTTAAGGAAAGACAAGTTGTCCTAAAAGGTTTGGAGTATGCTTTCTCTGCAGACCACGAGGAACTCTGCTGGCACTGGTTCCTGGTAAGCACTGCATACTCACCACAGGAAGCACCTTGACCAAGAACTGGGAAGGACACTTGGCTACTTCAGTGTCTCTCTGTTTTGTTTTTTAAATGCAACACATTTCAAAGTCATAAAAAATATTCAGGGTCAAATAACAAACCAGGAGAAAGTGCTTTAGAAGTGAACTGGTTGCATAGCTTCAGACAAACAGCAGAGAACAAGCAAAGAATTCCCTCCCCCCCCCCCCCTTCGGATTTTCACCAAATTATTGCCTACTGAAACAACACTCCAGAGCAGAGATTTTTACTTGAAGAACAAAAAGCAAACCTTTGATTAGTCATCACTTGTGAATTAAAGGAGTAAACATTTGCATATCTCATAAATATTTAACTGTGATAAACCTGCACAGGCATATTAATGAGTGCATTATTGTGACAGGCTGTTGAAAACAGGCCATACTCTATTCATAGACAGATGCATTTCGCTGGTAATAGAAGGAATGTAGACTTACAACGCATCATATCTTGTTCTTGTTGGCACAATATAAGATGTGAAAAATAACTAAAAGCAGAACAGTTAAAACTCACTGGAGTATCCTTGCCTTTCATCTGAATTATGCCCTATTTACTTCAGCTTTTTCCTCTATCAAAGGCAGAACCTGTAGATGTAAAATCTTAAACTATCACTCGCATGCCCAAATTCTATGTAAGCCAACAGGTAAAAAATAAACAAACAAACAAGGGAAAAAAAATGCTGTCAGTGACTGTTGCTCTCCTATGGCTGCACTTGAGATGGTTGTTCCATCCCATCTTGCAAGTGGGCTTCTTCCTATCCTGCTACGGAAAATGTCATCTAATTACAGGTGGATTTGTTCCTAGAATATATCACTGTAAAAGAAATGAATATAAAACTTATTTCCAACTTTTTTTTTTTTAAAAAAAAAGCAGTTGAAATGTACTATTCTCTTTCTGACCTCATTAAAAGCTGTGGCAAAACTCCCACTGACTTTAATGGGGCCAATACATCACTGAAATATCACTAGAAGACTGAGACTTTCCAAATTTTTAGACCAGCTGCAGGGGAGGTTTAAACACAGGATTCATTTCCCTCTTCCTTCATCCAGACAAAACTTTGCTTATTGCCCCCCCACTAAGAGCACATCAAGCTAACTCAGATTTCCAGCATCTCCCCTGAACCACAAATTCTGAGGCAGGAGATTTGTTCCATTGCTCCCTATTTATTGACTTAGAAAATTCCTTAAATCTACAGTCATTACGTTGTGTTTTGAAAACTTACTCAAGATCTTTTGCAATTCCAAAATTTATTAAAACCTATGAGGCTCAGGAAGGCTAATGTGTAGCATTTCTATTGTTGCTATCTCAAGAGAAAATTACACATCACATAAAAAATCATCACTAAGGGAGCAATCTTGGCTACAATTAGTGATAGCCTAACTGCTCAGGAATTTACCAGCTGGGAGTGGAATTGAGAATTTCCTTTCCTACTTGATTCCCCACTAGCTCACTGAAGTCTCAGTCTTCAAGAGTCTCATCTGAAGCCCCCTTTCTTGGTCACCTACAACATCCCATTAAATGGACCCAAATAATTCATTGTACTGTGATTACTTCTTACAACTCTTAACTATGGCTTCTACGGGACTTTGGTGGGGGAGAAAGGGTGGTCAGGAGGAAAATGGGACGTCAGAAGGAAAGTACTACTAATATTTGGTAGCAAACAAATCCTTGGTATTTTTATACTAAGGATTTTTACTTTAAAAGGAAGCTAGGGTTTGGCTGTCTAAATAGTTAATAGTGGGTGTATGAGCTAGCTAGAGTGTCAGCCCCAAAAAACTTGGAATCCGTGCTTGTTGTAAAAAGCAATTCAGTCCCATGAGTTCATCATGACAGATTTGGAACTACTGTTAATAATTTATGAATATTGTATTAAGATATTTATTATACTAATGTATTGGCTATTGTTTAATATGAGGCTGGTGAGAAAAACAGGCAGGAAAGGAAAGAATGACTCAGTTATGCCACTTCTCAGCAAACTCTGGAGAACTGCTTACTAAAAAGACAATACTGAGACAGGAAAAGCCTCGCAAACAGCAGATCAAAGATGTGAGGACTGTTTCGGAAGGAACAGTCTCTCAAATCAAAGGGAAGAGAAGGGAAGAGAAGCTGTTTTGGACAAACAACCTTCAGAAAAAGGCACTTACTGGAGGTGCCTGTTGAAGTTAGGCCAACAGGGGACACCATATTGGGCCCCTCATTTGCCTTTAGGCAAAGCAGACACCACTGCAAACAGCCTTGGTTCTTTCTATGAAGGAAACTGCTTCAGTTAACTCTTGAAGGGAAACCACGTGCGTTCACATTTGTGGCTGCATTAGTTAGCACAGCAATCACAAAGGTTATAGATCTCCAGCCTGTCTGAATGGCCCTGGGTGCGTCATTCCTCTGCTGAGACCAGACCCAAGGCTGTAGACCTGAGGACTGCCCTTCGCAAGCAGGAAGGACCCAGAGGTGTTTGCACTGCTACTCACTGCATATGCTAGTAAAAAATCTTCCCAGTCCTTCCAGAAAGCTACCAGTTAGCAAGTCACCTCCACAGGCATTGACTGTTCCCCAGGCTCATGATGTGTAATGTTCTCGGAAAGGATGGGCTTTTGGCAGAACAGGATGCACTTTGGATCTGGGCCATACAGCTCAAGCAAACTACCTGGCTATGATACCAATGACAGGTAAGATGGAGAACCTATCATGTTTCAAATTGTATGTACCCATTTATGTTCCTCGTGTTTCAAACTGGAAGTGAAATGTCCTTCAAAAATAATCAATACAGATGAGCAGCTCAGCACACTAAAGCATACAAATGTGTGTACGTGACAGGAACACCTTCATTGAGCACACACTGACTTTTCATTCTACTGGAGACGAGGAGAACCAGTAGTGACTCAGGTAACTGAAAAGGGTCATGATGGATCAGAGCTGCCATATTTCCGTACTGGAAAGGCAAGTAGACATCTGAAATATCTGGGCACCACACACAACAGCAAACTTGAAAAAAGTGCCTGCAAATCCTTTCATCTAGTCTGGAAAAATGCAAAGTACTCAGAGAAAAAGAGACATACAGTATCTTTGTGAACATCTACTGAATGTGAGCTTTAACTGTTATTAATGGCTAAACTTTTAACCATGGCCAAGACAGAACTGAAACGAGATGTTTCTGATACTGCATATTTCATTAATTAATAATGACAGGAATGTTGTGTGCAGTTGGGATCTCTAGACTTTAAAATGGAAGCTCACTGCAAACAGCTCAGAAAGATCTGAACTAGTAATTCAAATTCTGCAAACCCCATTTTAGAGCAAGAAACAAAAACCCAATGATTTATTTTAGCAACTGGATTTAATTCTAAAGCCAAGACTGGACATACTTCTACAAGCTGAGCCATGTACAAAATTCTAGCTTGTTTTATGCATTTTGACTTGCTAGACTGGGTATTAGTAACAGTCCTCTTCTGTCTTTAAAATGTATACGACTGTGAAAATGAATAACTCATAAAAAATTTTAAAAGCTGACAAGAGCTAGAGGGAAAAACAATCTTTACCTTTCTCAGATTCACTTCCTCTGAAAATGCTCTATCACCTCTCTGTCACTGATGTCCTGTGGTTTGTGTCACAGCAGCACTTAATGGTGCAAACTAAAACTGAACATGTGTGGATACACGCATATAGGTAAGGTAGTGCTACACCTTCCTGCTATACATAGGAAAAATTAAAGGAAGAAGGCATTATTAATCATCCCAGTTTTCCGGAGATGTTCCTGAGTCATAAAACAAAGTCTATAGCAATACTGGGAACTGAACATGAATGCTGCCAATGCCAATCCTAAAACTTCGGGTGTTTGATACACCCCTCAGTGTCATGCACTGTGTCATCCACTTCTCTTGTCATCCTTCAAACACAAACCTCAGCTATTCCTCTATCACTGTTTATCACCAGCCCTGACACACTGCCTGCAAAGTTACTCCTCCTTCTCCATCAAGTATGACCATGGAAAAATGATACTAAATGAAATCATCCTATCTCCAACAGTAACTTTTGATTTTCTTGGTCACAGAGAAACAGTTTTGTTATTAAACTGTACTGTTTTTCCTACTACACTGTTGAAATAGATAACTTCCATAGCAACATGCCACAACAGCTTGTCCATCATTATCAGGAAATACAAATTCATCTGCAAAGAAACAAATTTACCTCTACAACTACCCTTATCAACCTGCTTCAGAGAAGAACGTAACTTCAGTCACAACATCCCCTATAGGGCATGATTCTGCCCACATGCATATCTTATCGAAGAGAACAAAGCTACAGGGCAATGGCAGATATTCAACAGGTCCCTCAAGGTTACAGGTAACAGACTTACTTCAGGACAGCCAGCCTTTTTATGTATTGGGTTGGTGAGTTTTCTTTTTAAAGCTTTCACTGACATTAATCCTTTTGAAAGCAAATGCAATCTAAAAACTACCATAAATTTGGCATGTGGTTGTAGTGCAAAGCTCTTGATTATGTCTTCCCCACTCGAAAATGCAAATAAATAAACCTGCAGAGCTGCAGATCTCCCAATGCCTGAAAAGTCATGTACTATTAAGAAAAAATCCCTGCATACTACCAGCTTGAAGAAAATCTGTCTGCTTTGTAAGTTTCAAACATTCAATTGGATTCTGAAAATGATCCTTAAAGATAAGATTGTGCACTAGATTTTCTTGCTGCATTTCAAGCTCTATATAAATACAGAGCTTCAGTGCAAAATTAAAAGTACAGTGTACATACACAGCACAAGAAACACTTTCATTAACTGTTCATCATGCAACTTGCTGTTTCAAATCCAATCTATACAGTGCACTGCATTTTGTAAATTGAGAATGGCAATCCTTAGCATGAGTTGGTTCTTTAAAAGACATGGTTGCAAATTATAAATTTTATCTTCCACTTCCTAATAAATACCCTCTAGAAAATCAGCTCATTTAATCAGGGACAAAATTAAGCAGATATGAATAAATCATTAACAGCATTTATAAAATGGAAAGAAAATATGGTAATACAGACCAGACATTTAAACATTTATCAGAATTTTACTCAGAAACTTATCTCATGAATCCACAAAGACCATTCAGTATCACAGCTTAAGCTGTGCACAGTGCCAACATTTGCATATATTCCAGTTCACAGTATTCTCCTCAAACACATATCTCAGTTGTGTTCTGAATAAACTTCCAAGTTCACGTAGCTGCACATTTATCTCTGTCTCAGGTGGGTAGAACATGCTCTTCTACCAATCCTTGCCTATTTGTTTATGTTAAGACTGTAGAATTAATAGTTCAGATAAAGCAATCCAATCATCAAAACCATTTGAGCCTAAAATGGAATGTAATGAGCAAAACAATATTTTCTCAGTTTTTGTCTTTTTCAGGATGCTTAGCTCTATGTTCTCTTGCTGTTGAGTAAAAAAGTTATGAGATTAGCCCAAAGCATCAAGGGAGAGAAATAAAGAAAAAATTAAAATAGACTACTTAAACACATGCATGTTGAGAGCAAAAGGCCAATGCTATAATATCTGCAGCTGGTTTCCTTTGCCAGCAGGGTTTTGTTTTGTTTTGTTTTTAATGAAGCACTGCTTAATGTACTGAAATGCCTTCCAATGATTGCTGCTCATTACTAAGCTTCAGATCTCTGATAATGCCTAAAATCTTGCTATTTGACACAGTTACAAGTTTTATCTTGTGTGTATATATATATATATATATATATATATATATATATATAGTACAAAAACTTGGAAACATTGTCTCCTTGCAAAACAACTTTCCATTCTTCCTGCCTAAAGACTGAATCAGGAGATTTATCTATTTTTCATTATAGCAGGAAAAAGATTAGGGGACACCAGAGATCTTATTTTATTTAGTTAACCAGTAAAAATACCTACATAAAAAGCTGAACTTCAAAAACTATCATCTTAAAGCATTAAGAAAAAAAATGTTACAAATTCAACAATCCACTGAATAAATCAAAATGGAAACAAAGCAGCTTCAATGCACATCCAGACCCCTGCCAGCCTCCACGCACTGTTGGATGAGTAGTGTCTGCAACACACGCAGGTATCATCAGCTTGGCACCTACTGTGACAAAATGGCACATCAGGCTCCCCTTGCATATCTGTATGACAAGGAATACAATTCTACATGAATTGGACATAACATTAATTAATCTGTGTTCAGTGAATGCCATCTTCAAAAAAGTAAGGAGTTATTTCTTTCAGGGTGTTGTTTTTCTTTTAAACTTTAATTCATTGTCTACAGTAAGAGTGGACAGATCAGTTTGGTGTTTTGTATAGGATAAATTCCAAAAATACACCGGTTGGTGTACATTACACTTTCTGCACTAGGGTAAAACAGAGCTTTCAAAGTTAAAAAACAAAACACAAACAGGTTGAACCAACCATTTCAGCCCTTGCTCCTGGAATCATTTTCATCTGTGTATTCTCTGAGTTGTCAAGATTGCACAAGAGTAAAATAGTAGAAGCTCTCAAAGCTTTTTGCTGGACCCTGGTCCATTTGTAGTACAGCCAAAAGATGCCAAAAGATTTAACTGGTCAGACTCATTTGGATAATGATTTCATCTGAATTGAAACTGTGAAAATACCAAGTGAACTGAGATGATGTAACTGCTGTTGCAAAATCTAGATTCTTCTGTAGCTCTCCTAGAAAGAGGGGTTTGTTGCAAGACAGAGATGAGAGACTTAACGCAGATGCTCCTGGGGATGCACCCAGAGGCTGGTTGGTACACATGCACAGCTAGGTCAGAGCTGTCGGCAGTGCTGCAGCAGCCTCTTGGCAGCTGTGCTCTCCTAGCTGCAGTTGGTGCCCTGTGCCCTTACTGGTTCTGTCCTTGTAGGGCCAAGATCCACCTCGACTGCCCACCTTTTTATTTGGAAATACTTGCCATGTACCAGGCTTTCACAGCGAAACTGTTGCCACTGGCTTTGTTACTGGTGGCATCTGCACTGCTGGTGATGCCTGCACTGGTATTGAGTCTTTTGGTAGCAATATTTTAAGATGTTGTCTGAGCAGCTCTAGATAGAGCACTAGAAAACACAACTTAAACTTTACCAAAATAGACAGGTTTATTATCCCTGGACTGGAAGAGACCTAATACAGATTGCTGTAGGAGATGAATGGCAATTGTGTTTGTCTGTGTTTAAAGACTGTGCCACTGACTACAAGAACACACAAGTTTGTTTACTGCACATGTTATTCCCAAGAAAGGAAAGAACTACTTTGTTCCTTTTCCACTACAACCAAAATCTGCTATCCTATTCAGGGAAGGGAATATAAAAGGCAGAAGATATTGAGCAAGTCATCCCTGTTTTTCTCAGTAGGGTGCTGCTAAACAGTTATTTTTGAATGGTTTCAAAATGAAGCTTAGGGTAATTCCTGCCTTCTAAGCAATTTCTGTATTTGTTCATCATGATCATAAGGGCATGACTCTGCAGTGTGATGTAAGACTTCTATGAGTCCTAGCAGCTGTACTGAACTCCCGAATGCTTTTTCAAAATACATAGTTATGAAGAACATCAGTACTTAAGGGGTTAACATAAAATGTTCAGCAACATTCTAAAGCATTTTGAAAAGTTTTAGAAGAGTCTGTTTACCTAGGACATACCCAGTATCTTGTCTTCCAACTGCAGGCTGAAATAAGAAACTGCAGGAATTATGCAGCATCGTAGCTTCACAGCAACATCGCACTCAACTGCCATATGCTGGAGAGAAATACTGCTTACAGCACAGGAGTAGCTGTGATTCTCTTTGTTATTCCACAGACAGTGTCTTGTATGCATGACGTCTTAAAAGTATTTAAAACGGCAATGAAATACGCTGCAAGAAGAACAAGAATGCATATAGCTCCTTTCCTCCAATGTGGAAAAACTTGTATGTACTAGATTTTGGTTTCTTTATGAGCTGTTACAATAAGATTGTATAAAAAGGTACTTGGCAAGTTGGTGGGTTTGTAGAAAAAAACCCCAAACAAACATGACAGGTTAGCTTAGATTAGGTGTGTGTCTGAAATGTAAAACTAACATGCTGGTCACAGTTACACCTAGTAAAACAATCCTCTCCCTTGTTTGAAAACTCATATTTATGTTTAAGGATTGCTTTTTTTTTTTTTTTTTTTTTACAGGAAGCTATAAAAAGAAACAATAAGCAGAAAGTACTTAAACCACAAGCAAATGCAAGGAAGAGATAAGGTGAAATACTAAAAATAAATCTGGAGCAGCTGCGAGTTAGTGAGGAAGGAAAGTAACAGTAAAACATCCATGTCTTTATGCAAATATGGTTAAGAAAAATAAAGAAATAGGAATCAGCTGGTGAGAGGAAGAGTGTGGTGGAACAAAGCACACTATGGGAATGCAAACATATGCCGTTACAATAACCTGTGCAGGAAAACTGTACACGTAAGAGAAGGTCAATGCACTACTACTGTACTCAAAGACAATGAGAGTGTGGTAAAATATGAAAGGGAACAACAGAAATTATGGACATTCAGTTGCACCTGTGTGGAGACTGATGTACTCATTCATGCTCCAAAAGCCTGGTTGCTGATGGCCACCTCTGAAAGCCTGAGACATTTTCTAAGGAAACCCAGCAGTGCAGCTCAGCAGCACCACAGCTTCATGACAAAATGGGAGAAAAATAAGGTCTACGTGACCCGGGGCACATTTGACCAAGGTGTCCTCGCTTCATGTGCCTCCGAGCTGCAGATGCTTTATACCACTCACCTGTACAAAAACTGGCATAACCAGAAGTCTTACAATACAAATGTTAAACGATGACTTAAGAAAGCTGATAACCAAATTTTATAAGAAGCTGTAGAACAATGGCAGATAATTGGAACATATGCAAAATAATGGTCAGTGATGGCATAACTTGTGAAAACTCTGGGGGGATTTGTAAAGAGAAGTCTAATACAGAAGACTGGAATTTATGAAACACAGCAGTAACCTTTCTATGTTGAAGAATGCAGTGAAGGGGTGTAATCAACCCAGGCTCAAGTAAGACCAAGAAACAGGACACCTATGAACTCTTGTAAGCAATTCCTTTAAATCCAGGAAGAGCATGAGATTATGTAAATAAGTCTAACTGTTCCACAGTGTGTTCATTTAGAATGACAGACAAAAACCCAATGCTTAATCGGGAGGAAAAGATCAAGAAGGGTCTTGGGACAAGAAGGCAGTTATCCCTCCATGCAACTGAAACTATGTTTTATCTCCTGAAAACACCAAGAGGACATGCACAGAAGAATGCTGGTGAAGACAACTTGAGTAGGGATAAAACCAGACACATCCCTTTATCAGACCCCAAACGACCCAGTTTCTTAAGGGTACACTACCACTGAAACTCTTTTAACTGAGGGAGCAAAACATTCAAGAGTTCAACATAGCTGTCAGGATTCATATAAGTTTTACATCACACTGCAAAGTCATATGCTTATGACCATGATGGGCAAATATGAATTGCTTAGAAGGGAGGAATTACTCTAAGCTTGGTTTTGAAGCAGTTCAAAAATAAATGTTTAGCAGCACCCTACTGAGAAAAACAAGGATGACTTGTCCATTTTCTCTTCTGCTTTCTGAGACAGCAGATGAAAAAAAGCATTTGTTTAGGTTTGTTGGTACTGTACTTACATGGTAGTTAATCACTGAAGAACAAGCAAAGCCTTTGTAAGACAAATGAAGCATGGAAACAATTAACACAGGAAAAAAATTTTTAACCTTTTTTCCCTCCCTGCCTTGGCAGACATAAGCCACATCTACATCAATAGTGAAAAAAAGAGGACACTGCAGCACTTCCATTACTGCACCTTTCTTAAAAGCACTTACGCTGATTTTAAAAATGTACTATAAACACAGTTGATTAAGTAAGACAGCATATAAATGAGCTATCTTTTAAAAATATAAATATTTATCTCAATAAAATTAAGCATCAGCATACAGCAGATTTTTTAGTGTGACAATACTACACATATACCTAAATTAATTCAAAGTTATGTTCTACCACAGTATCTCAGGGACATTGTTAGTCCAATACTGATTAACATGTTATGCATGCTATCAGACAGACCCGCTGTAAAAACCAGACAGAGAGAAAATAAAGAACACAACCCACCCAACTTTTTCCCCCCCAGCCATGAAAGCAAGAAACTGAAACCCATTTGATTCCAACAAAATCCAGGCAATGCCCACTGGGGAGGCACGATAGTGGTGTGTGTTTTGCTTTATTTTGAAAAGATTTGCTAGATACATTCTGCAGTAACTTGTCATGCACAATATTATTTAGCTCCTAGTTAAAATAAAATTGTGGCTTAAAGCACAAACAAATACAGACTATGACACTGATCTTTCAGTTGGTAAAATGCTTTCATGTACCCACCAGAATACTAAGACACAAATCCCTTTGGTTAGTGACGTTGTTTGAATTTGGTTCCCAGAAGAAACTAATACACAACATTAAGACTGTAGATATATCAGACTTCTCAACTACAGCAAAACTTTTGAAATGGTAAATGCAGAGATTTTTTTTTCCTGAGCAGAAAGATTTCATAGGATAAACTTAGAAATGCTCAGTATCATTAAAAAATTCTTACTTCATTGCCAACAGTTTATGAACTCATCGTTTCCAAGAGGCTTGCCTTGCTATTTGATCGCAGGAATACAAGCTTCTTTTGAGCATTAACATGCATCTACAATTGTAATCTTAGAAACAAAACAACAAACTGACTCAGTTACTATGTTTCACTTAGATCAGCTAGTATTCAGGAAGTGAGACTCTTGATTACTAATCACCTAAGAAACCCTTGAAATGATAAGTGACCTTTCAAAAGTTCAGGAGAATAAACATGTATCATGAAATCACTGGGAAACAGCTCCTCAAAACAGGTAATGGAGAAACTTAGTAGAGGGTGAATGTATCCCTGCATGTCTGTCACATCCTGAACTTAGTTTTGAACCTGCGAAAGCTGAACATCAGCCCCCTCCAAAAAAACAGGGGTGCTTGTTTTTCCCTCTTCACAATTAAAACTGATGCTTACATTATATTCATATTGCCCATATATGTGCTGTAACACTGGAAGACTACCTATGCCAAAAAATTGTTGTGCTGTGTTGCAATACTGTGAGCTGAGACAGTGGTTTACACTAAGTCCACCAAGCAGTTAACAAGGTACAATTAGGGGCTTTCCAAGACTGCATTTCAAAAAAGCAGACATCTGAAGAGATAATGAAAAAAATGCAGTAAGCTTAAACTGACTAAATCAAAGGTAACCCTTACAACCTCTCTCTATGGCAGACACGATCTGCAGTACAGGAATTCAACAGGCATCTAATTGGAATAGAAGTCAGTAACTGGACCTACTTATAGCACTTATTTATCATAAACTTCATCAATTTGAAGCCTTGGTATGTATCAAGGACTACAAATCAACCGACACTGATGAGATTAAATGAGGAAAAGGACAAATGCAGTAACAGGATACTGATGCATTTTAGAACAGCTCTGCTGCTTTCTCAGCCAGAAATGGTACATAAGAAGGAGATAAGCTTTTGCTCTATCTTAAGAACGTACATATTTGCTCAGATGTCCAGAAAATTGCAGACAAACAGATCTGGAATGTTTCTTGTAAGAAAAAATAAAAAGTGGGGCAGGAAGGAAGGAAAGGATCAGACCAAGTTACTTTAAAACTGTCCCATTCTCCCCTTCTCCATCAGGAGATGATGAAGTTTTGTTTTTATTTTTAATAAACAACTGAAGCATCCAGGAATCTGGACATAGCAGTAACACAGAACACTACTAGTTACTTCTTGAAAGTACAACATAGAATAGCTTGAAATCAAAAGAAGACAGTATTCAATGATGGTAAGTAACGAGAAAGAGAAATCAAGTCTATAAACACAGAGTGAAGAACAGCTAGCAGTACTATAGAAAAGGATCCAACTGTAAAATGGGTTGCAACTGAGTAGGAGTCAGAAGTATGACAAGACGACAAAAGCAAAACTAAAAAAGTAGAAGCTGAATTAGAATTCAGGGATGTGTCTGTACTCTTACCAGGACACAGAAGGCAATTATTCCAGGCACTTTCAACGCATCCAGCTTTTTGCTTTAGCAAAAGATGTAGATGAGACAAGAGAGTCCAGAGAACAGCAACAAGAATGGCCAGAGATCTTAAAAATGTGACGCATGAGGGAAGACGCAAGGAGCCTTAATTCATATGAAAGAGTAGATCTATAATATGGTATTAACTGAGGTAAGTAATACAACCAGGATCCTAGAAAAAGGGTTCACAGCAGTATATAAACCCTTAATAGATGGATGTTTTATCCACGAAATAATTCTGTCCTTAAATATGAGACAGAAGTTAATTAGGGTACTTGTAAAAAACAACTGCACGGCTGAATGGAGTCACCAGAAAACAGAATTGAACAGAAAAAAATCCTGTGTGGATTTAACATTCAAAAATCTGTATACAGACTTTCTCTACCTTTCCCCTAGTTTCAGGTTTCAGCAAAAGCTATGAAACAGCTGTGGCTGGGTTAAGCTTGCATGGCTGGGAAGAAGTGCAGTAAGAATTTCAGGGTGATGTGAAAAGAGTTTTCTTTTGTGGTGCAATCAGTCAAACTTTAGATTCATGCCTTTCACATGGCTGGTCTATAAACTCTAGGACAATAAATCAACCAAATCAAAACAGGATGTATAGGGCAGTCATTACGTTTCTAGAGCACCTCCTCCAGGATGCAGACACAAGACACCCAAGGGTTTTTGCAGTAACTTCCAGCCCAGGTGATACACACACTCAAAACGGTCCAGAACAAATTATAAAACTAAATCCCATAACACAATCTGCTGCTTGGCTTTCTGGTGGTATTAGCAGCATGTTGCAGGAACCCGCAAGAAAATTTTCATATGCCATCACAACCCAAGGATATTCTTCCTGAAGTTTTAGTTATGCTTGAACAGCTAAGGCTGCAGAAAGTAACTATGTAAGCATTAGAAAAAAATTCAGCTGACAGCTGTGGGAGAATTTAAAGATGGATAAGAGCTTCCTCTGGAATTAAAAGTTGTTGCAGTTCAGCCTAAAACCGAACTCCAGCACAGGTTCCTTTTGTCCACCAAAAATGTTAAGTTCTGCCTTATTAGAGAGACTGTTCAACACCTTCACTCTTAAAACACATTTTCATTGCTTACAACTTTACTGAAATAGCAGTTTGGGCTGCAACTTTCCACACCAGATGCCTGCCTGAGGCTGACTTTTTTTGCACAACTTTCAGTCAAACAGTTCAGATGTGACATCTTCAGATGTGACACTGAAGGGTGCACGTCTACCCTGATTTGGCAGTTGGAAGCCTTTCCTAAGTTTGGCTAGTGACTCAAACCTTCACAAACTGCACCCTTACTTTGCACACCTTTCCCTCAAGCTGAAGTCCTGATCAGAACAGCAGAGCAGAGTCATCATCCTCAGGGGACAACATGTGATTTCAATCAGCTGTGTACCATGACAGAGCAGAGCTGGAATCAGAGCTGAAGACAGGGCGTGATTTTCTCTCTCCTGCCAGCGACCAGGCTATGCAGAGGGCCAGGCTGGGCACCGCTTTGGAAGGAAACAGTGAAAGAGCTTTAAAAACTAAACCCGAAAAACCAACCCACCAAACACACACAAACAACAACAACCGCCATCACACCATGGCTGAAGACAGGATGGGCTGAAGGAATGAAGTGAGCTACAAGAACATGGAGAGTCTGGATCAGGGAGACAGGATTCACTGATGAAAAACCAGATAGGGTCTGTCCAGGGCGCACCCCAACAAGCTTACTCAGGGAGAGCAACTGGGTGTTAACAGTAAGATGCAAAAAGCACCTGGAAGTGTACAGAATCTATTTCATACAAGCAACATCAAATCTGACATTTCCTACCTTTTAAAACTCTGCATGACAGCATTCTTAACACTCCCCTTCTCTGCATCTGAAACGCTACTTTAAAATGTCCGCAAGCACTATTGTGAAGAGTGAACTCAGATGCTATAGCTGAGCTACCCAGGCAGGGACTCCTTGAGAGGCTAAACCTGACCTTTTTCTTCCCACCCTCAGATACATTTTCCTTCCATTTCCCTTGACCACTCTGGTGGCCACTGGATCCCTCCATGGGGTGACTGAATCCACCAACCTAGCAAAAGTTAACCCAGAAGAGAAAAGTGGAGGAAAGAAAATTCAGGAAACAACCACACAGGCTTCCTTTCAGCAAGCAAGTTGAACTGGCTCCCAGGGAAGATGAGAAGCACTCTACCTGGCAGTACGAAGCGGGCAGGACCACACAACAGAGAGTAGGTGGGGAGCAGAGCAAGACCTCCCCCTTCTCAGATAATGGACCTCAGCATCACAAGTTGAAGGATTATTTATTACAAAAATCACAGCGTGACATAGCAAAGCTTTAGAAGCAAGAACACTGTTGGCCTATCTAAAGCAAATCCATTATCTCTGTTTATAGACAAGCAATGTTTTACAATTGCTTAAAGCTCCCCACCAATTAGGGCCCCCAGAAACAGAAGCTTCTTCCAGAAAACATGACAAAACTATTGATACTTCTTCATTCACAGTCACAACTCTGGAGTCACATGCTGAAATCACTTCACTCCAGCGACGTTTCAGTGACTCACAGGCTAAAGTGCAGTATATTCCCCACAAACTCAGCTTTATTGTTTACCTCATATCTATGATACTTAAAAACAATAGTGCTTTATTTAGTCTCTCTTCTGTTCCTGTAGTTCAGTCACAGGGGTCCAATTGTACACAGTGGGCACCCTGCCCACCTCAAGATTAAAACTAGAAAAATAATCTTTCTCTTTTCATCATAAAGTTCTTCCTCCTTTACTCATGTTACAATTGAACTTGTATTCAGACCCTACACTGCAGACAGTTTTGAAGAGTTTTCTACCAACTCTTTCCTAAACGAAAGCCTGCCAAACCCACTACAACACCAAACCCTGACAACTGTTGCAAAAATTACATTAAAACCTGTCTCAAAAAAGGGGTCAGTGATCCAGCTCCCAGTTGTACTACTTGCATTTGAAAAGAACTGCAGCAAGGTGGCCAAAGAAGGAGCACCTCTGTCCTTGGATGAAACAGCCCAGCCTTCATTTTGCTCTGACACTGAGCAGGAGGACTGCTGTGACCAGAGCCAGTGACCCTGGTGCTGGCCACATACCAGAAGCCTCCTGGTCTCACCAGCCCCAAAACAGCTGTTGGAGATCCCTAGTGCTGGGTGAGACCCACGCCCACCCCCCCAAAGTTTCAGAGACCTGGGGAGGGCTGATTCCCCCATGCCATGGGCTTGCTGCAAGGATGCTAAGTGTAAATGTGAAGTCACTGACCATCCTGGAGCATACAGTAAGGCATGCACAACTTAGCTTCCCAAATGGTTCCCTGAAGTTCAGTCCTTATTTCACCAACATATAGACCTGACTGTGGCCTCTCCCCCCTCCACGATCCTCCTGGACAGAGCTGGGTCTCAATCACAGACCTACAGCATGAAGTGTCCTGAAGCCAGGAAGCGATTGCCACACCACTCTCCAGCTACAGACTAGCATCATTCATCACACCAGCTGACAGATCAGACTTGTACACTACGGGAGAAAGGAAAAGCAACAACCCCCACACACACACTGAGCGGTCTGCAGCAAGAATGAAAGATTCTTGCATCATGTTCTTCTTACACTGCTTTCAGGGCCTTTCTGGCCCGAACTCTTTTCCTGACCTCATCCACCATGACTATCCTCCAAGTCCCGTCTCAGAGCTCATTTCCTCAAGGGAGGTCAACAGTTATAAACTTCAGCTACACATGCATGTTAAAAAAACCCTACGCACAGGCTATAAGCAAGCTCTCAAATGAGCTTCCAGTTGGTTTAGTCATCCAGTTCCAGCAATCTACTTTGTTTCAGCCTGTTGTTCTTATCAAGCCACTAGAGTTTTACTGCAGGATGCTTCCTAGGTGCAGAGCACTTTTGAAATCAGAACATCATAAATCCTGACATGGGATTAATGACAGGAGGCTTCTCTGGGCTCTTGGAAGGTAAAATATACTTGTTGAGAACCTCCACCTCTTTCTAGACTGTCAAGTGCTGAAGTGCTTTTATTGTTACATACATAATTGAAAGTACCTTTACTCTGTGTCATGTGGCTTCAGTATACTAATCCTAAATGCAAAATGTGCCCTCTCAGAGTTTTAAAGAATTATGTGAACACTTACATCTAAAAGTTCCAACTGCAATAAATATATAATCAAAAAAATCTAATAAATGTTGCAAGTGCACATCATATGGAAAAACAAAGTACCTGTAAAGGGTAAGTGCACACTGGGAAGAAAGCAACAAGATTCAGCTTCCAGCAAATAATAAAAGTGTTAGCGAATTTATATTTTAAAAGAATAAATCACCTTTTTCCCTTCAGGAAGAGCTGATACTAACTTAAGTAATTCGGATTTCAGATAGCAGATAGGAAAGAATTTCTCTGAGGGAGATGAAAGGATCTAGGTAACACTGTATATACAATTAGAATTCCCGAACGTTTGCATCACTGGCAGTGTCTGCGGGTGCTGGACGAAAGATTAAACTTGATTAAATTGCAAACTGTACAAGTTTATTTACAGAGTCAGCAGTGAAACAGAGAATAAAAATCTATTTGAAACAAAGCTATTACCAATTAATCTGTTGTGAGGTCTGGACATATCTGAAATCAGTTTCCCAATTATTTTCAATGTAAAACCCCATGGTTTTAATGTAAGCTGAGAAATAAATGAAGTCTAGTGAAAGTGTTAGATGGTGAAGCAAAGGGACAAGCAAAATTATTTCAGTCCAAGAGTCTGAAGTAGAGATTCCACTGCCTATTTTGCTAAAATACACAGTTCAGATGTGTTTGTCACATGTTTCTAATTCATGTAATGACCTATTCAACTCAACTGCCGTTTATTTTCAGCACTAATTACTCATTCGCACATGCATTTTGTCATGACAAGATTTTGCTAACATGGAAATATTTCCTGGATAGTTTGGAAGCCCTACTGTTTTCTAAGCCAGATGCCCAGAAGATTGATTCAAAAATTGAAAACCTATGAAATTACCTGCCCAACAATGTATTCCAACAAAGAAACTGAAGGTTTGACAGGGAAGGACATGGAGATTCAGCAGAACATTCCTTATAGTCTATTTTTTCCCTGAGACTGCCCAGGACCATCAGACAACCAGCTGTATTCCTGTTCTTCATGGAGGACCTGAATGTACTCGTTACTGACAAAACAGGTTTCAACTCTAATCTAACAATATTGAATATAGACTTGAAAGATGTGTAAGAGTTTACTCGCAATTCCAGCAGAGACTAGATTTAACCTGTTCAACCTACTTCCCAGAATACTTTATAGGGAGCAGCCATTTTGTAGATTTCCAAGCTCTAAGAGAAAAACCTGAGGCAAACTTGGGTTTGACCCCCTTATTGCACCATGCCACTGAGATGAAAAAGTTGCTCCCGTTTCTAGAAGAGTTCAGACAGTCCAAAAGCAAGCATTTCTTTTCAGGAAACTGGGTTTAGAGGCATCATAAAAGATTGTCAAATTAACCAAAAATGTAGCTAAAAGGAAGGCTGCAACTTTTGAACAACAAAAGCCCCAAACAATTAAAATTACAAGCCAGAGCATGACATATTCCAGCCTTTGCTATTTTTTTTTTTATTGTCTCGGTTTTTCTAGGCTTTTAAAATGTCATAAACTGCCTCTGTGCCAGAGAAGTTGCCTTTCCAACTCACAACTCTAAGTGCTGGTTTGTGTGAAATACATTGCTGAGTTAGCCTTCACCCCCCAGGTCTAATCATAAATTACACTGCCAGGCAGATTTTGTAAAAGCTTTTAGCACTGATTTAGCCAAGGAGATTGAAAAAAGATTGCTGAAATGGAAAAAACCCACTATTATTGATGGAATATTCTCTTACTTAAGCCATGCGTTAAGAAGTCCTCTAAAACAAATCCTGTTTCAGTCACCCAGGCAAAAGACAGAAGTCAGCCCTTCAGGGCCCTTCACAGTGTAATACAGGCTGAAGAATCAAATTTGCAAAAAAACTTTGAAAGCAATAAAGAAGCTTGTGAAAGGCAGAGCTAACTGGCAAGAAGTGATCACTGTGCATAGTATATGACAACATGGGAAGTGCTCTGAGGTGGATTAAGCTGCCATCTGATGCCAAAAGTCCCAGGTTAGAAGGTCCAAAGACAGTAAGATCCTACATGAATGTATATTTGGGATATTTTCACAGCCATTCACCTTATTCTCCTTAACAGAGGCCTCTGGCAGTAAAAGGAGAAGAAGTACAACAGCTTTCCTTGCTTTCTTTTTTGTAATCAACATGATTCGCATAACAGCCTATAAGAATATGCTGCTTTTTAAATTCTCCTTACTTAATAAGCATATAAATATTCCTGGGGTTTGTGTCTATAGCAATGAACCTCTGCAAGACTAAAGATTCTAGTGAGCTACATAAAAAAAACCAAAAAACCCACAAACAAATCAAACCAAAACCACCAAACACACAAAAAACTCTTTTTAGAGAACTCCTTTTGCTGAAGAATCTTTGCAAGTTGAATTTCAATGTTTCAAACATCCTCATTCTGAAAAACACCATTCACAAAACTGAAAACAGCCATTGTTCTTTGGCTGCAGCCATCAGCTAGTGCTGACAAATATGTTTGAAACAGATCTGAAAATCATATTCAAAATGTACCCTTTTCAGTCAAGAGTTACTGCACTGCTTGCACACTTTTTCATTAGACCACACAGAGTATATATTCTCCCTAATCCCACACAAATAAAGTGATATATGAAAAATATGTACAGAAGTTTGAATAAAATTTCTTCTCTAGTGTAGTAAGTTGTATCCAGCTATTAAGACACATTACGTTTAATGTGAACTGAAAATAATCTTTTAATGGCTTTTGTTGCACAACATCAATCCACTTGGTTGGTTAGCTGTCCTTCAAGGAAAAAAAAAAAAAAAAAAAAGAGAGAGATATCCTTAGATGTGGGTTGAATTGATTTTCCCGTTCCATTTCATTGGTATTTTAATTACAGTTTTCAATTTCTGTCTAAATAGCTTCTTTCTATAGATCTTTAATATTTGGGAAACAGAAATAGAGGGATACTTCTATTTACCTCCCCCGCCCCTGTCACTCACCTCTCCCCCACAAAGTGCAATCTACAGTCTTCATTTATGAATGTTGCTGGCATTACTGTAAGAGCAAGGGAAATCTCTTTGTATCTTTTTAGACAATCTTTTGGCAAGTTAAAGATAATTGCTTACACAAAAAGCTGGTGCCTGAAGTCATATTTCTCTTTTAAGAAGGAAGGATGCAAGGTTAATTTAAATTTTCCTTATGTTGTTTCATAAGTTGATGAAAATTGCATTTAAAGCCAAGAACTGAGTTCTGAGAACAGGAAGAACTTTGACATGTTCATCAAAACTTTTACATCGCCTCCTTCAACAGCTAGTATGAGAACTTCTTAACAGATAAAGAAAGCAGAAGAATGCAGGACCAGTTCACAGGCACTAAAAAAACAGACTATACAAGTCATCATACACTTCTGTAGGGGTGTATTTGACCATGGTCTACCAGTATAATCATAACATGGGCCACTGAACCACAATGGTAGCAAAAAAGTAGTTAGTGGATGCTCTTACCACTTTGTCTCAGATACTCAGCCTATCTGCCTCTCAACACATTTCTGTCACATATCCTTAGGAAGAAACAAGCTTCCACTGCAAGATGTCCTCTTCCAAAAAGATCCTGCATTAACTTTTAGAAAAACAGTGAAGTTTTGCAGTCTCTAAGCAAAGGTGCCAGTTCTTCATAATCATGTACTTTTTCCTCCAAACAAAAACTTTGCTGCTGCTGCTGGCTGACCCACTCTTTTGCAAAACTCATCACATGAGTGCTCTCAGTCTGGAATAACTGCAGAAGTTTACCCTGTCACTCAGCCTGTCCTGTTGGTAGTTCTTCCCCTTCACTGCTGAGATCTGTAACATTTAGCTATGGATGAAAGAAGCAGATGTCTCCAGTTTGGCTGGCATTGGAAGAACAAAGGAAAATGCTAACAAACTGGCAAGGAAAACAAGACAAATTGATAAAATGTGACATGCTTTATTTGAAGATGGCAGAAAGCACAGTGAAAAAAAAGCATGCAAGTGGATGCAGTAATGAAATATAGATACTAATGGCCTGGAAAAGATTATGCAGATAGCTCATGTACATGCGACATATAAACACCTAACTTTACAAAAACAAATTTTCAATTTTTTTAAAGAAATATAATCATTGTGATTCTATACAATCTCACAGAATAATGCTCTGCATAATCATTTTTCTTCTGCACAAATATTTACATTGTGTTAGTGGAAGAGTAACCCATAGTCTTCCCTCCCTGGATTAAAGCATCACCACCAAGTTACACAAGAAGTCATGGCTAACTGGAAACAGCTGCTAAACCATGTGTATCTCTGTTGCTTTTTAATACCCACTAACAACTCAGAAGGATCATCTCTTACATCTGCTTCTCTTCTCTTCAACATCAAAGGCTTTATCAGACAGCTTGTAAGTTAAGTTGTCGTAGAAGCTAGGTCTCAAGGAGAGGCACAGAAAACCATCCTGTAGTTGCTGCAGATGTTCCCCTCTGTATGTTTACTAATAACTGCCTGCTGAGTTTAACATTCTTGCAGCCAGCGTTTCCAGAGGTCTCCTCCAAAATTAATACAAACAACCAGGAAAAAGTGAGATGATCTGCAAATTTCTCTATCCTCACAACTTCTTCCCTGCAACCTTTGATATCCACAGAAGAATTCTACAAAACACAGATTTGCTCCCCTAACTCAAACACATACAAGAACAGCATACCCAATAAAAGTGTCGCAGAAGTCCCCATATTGCCACTTTCACATATCAGAGACAGCCCTTGATGCTCACCAGTAGTGGTCAAGCCACTGGGCTGCACTGCCTCCTCCTAGTGCCAAGCACTCTGTTCGTATGCTATCAGCATGTCAAACCAGGGAACTATGGCCTGGCCTGACATTAATACCCATCACTTCAGTGGGGGCACTATCCATTAAGGTCTGACAGCACAAAATGAGATACAGAAACACACTAAAATTTAATGAAAATTCACCCCAACACAGACTTGACCAACATTTTTCTGGCCACTGTGTCCTACACTGCCCTTGAGCAAAATGCATCTACTTTATTTTCCAAAGAAGTTGTTTGAACAGGAAAGATAAACTAAGATACATAATTCACACATCCAAACTTTCAAATAATGTTTTATTATAAAAAGAAATGCTGCCAAGTCCTTTTATCAAATTTATCAAGTATCTTCCTGTTTCTATTGAAGAATGAATGCAGGCACCCTATTCTTACTAACACAAAAAATTTAAACCATCCAACCAACACACACCCCACCCCCACACTGTACTGAGGAACCCAGCTTCAGTGGCTGCTGTATTTTATTCAAGGACTCAGACTGCTTCCAGCCAGCAACCCGCAACAATGAGTATGCATGCAGCACTCATTTTTCAGTGACAATTTTATGAAGATGTACACACACAAAACAGGTTACATGCAGGCAGTATTTACAGCCTTCCTTGCCTCCCACCAGAAATTTTTCTTCTTCTTTAAACAAAGAACTACTGCTTTTCCTAATGGAATGAACATTTCTAAAGCCCTGGAAATCTAGCTGCAATTAGGCTATATAAATCAAATCACAGTAATGAAGCACACAGTTGACCCAGTTTTCTAACTAACATAGCAGGAAGGTTTTTTTGCAAGTATTTCTACCGATTTTTAGCATTAACCTACAATATATTTTTGTCTGCAGACAGCTACTTTCCCCTCCTGCAAAAAACTATTGAATTCTGCTTCATAAAACTGAAAATAAAACCTAAAAAACCCCCACAAAACAACCACAAAACAGAAAACCAACACAAAAATATGTAAGACAAAACAAAACAAAAAACCACCCATGTACTACACATAAACGCCATAGTCTATATGGGAAACAGAAAACATTCAAGCTTTCCTCCAAGTGCCAGCATCACAGGAGTTAAAAATAATCACTTCAAAGACAGACAAGACTTCCAAGACCTTGACCTAACACCAGTGAACTAGGGCACAACTCAGGGTTTTTAGCTGAATTGTGGACCAGCTACTTCCCTGTTGGTTGTTTCAGAGCAAAGAAATTTGACTCGTTTGCCCCAGTAATTCCATTCTTGTCAAAGTCTGTAGCACACATCTATGAAAAAAATACTGATTTTATAAAGCTTCAAGCTTTAAGGAAGTTTATGAAAAATTCTTCATCAGCTTGATACCAGGCAATGTCTGCTGGTAAATGGCAAGTTGAAACAACTGCAAAGTATTCTGGAGAACACTTCACACAATTTAGAAAAAGACTCTATGAAAACACATTTGAAAACAGTCTTGGCCCAATATCCTTTTCCAAAGAAGCATCATGTACTTGCTACTGACCAACATTCAAACCGTTGCTACAGAAGCTGAACCATCAGCCTCCCATCTACTTCAGCACCTACTTTCCTTCCCTTTTTGAGCTAAAAGTCGTCTTTTAAAATACAAGTGGGATGGCATTAAGACTTAAAACCTGAGACAACAGACTGCCAATAACTGTTTCCTTGTTAATCCTGGGATGAGAAAAAACAACTAACCCATCACTCACTTTCAGTAAGAACCTCTTTTAACTTACAGATAAAGATTCAGGGTTCCCTCTCCAGACCTGCACCACCACAGAATAAAAGTTGTTACTTTCACTAAAGTGACAATAGTACCTACCCTCTTTTTAGAGAAAGAATTACATACTGTCCCTCAGACCTAAAATTAATGTCTGAGTACTAATTATTTTTTGTAACATGTACATATCAGCTTATAACAGTACAACAAAGAACTGCATGAAGCAACTCCACATTTTAAGTTGACAGCTACAGGTAAACAAAACACTGTGCTAGAACACTGCACTGACAGAACCTACATAATTTACAGTCTCTACAACACTGCAAACTCCAAAGGATATTCCTACTATGGCTGAAAAGAAGCAGAAATTAAGCAATACTGAATGCTTTTCTCTGAATACCACTGCAGGAAGGCTTTCCACTCAGCAAAGAAAGGCTGGAATTTGGTCTTGATTCAGTACTATTCAATATGCTGCACACAACTTCCAAAATGTCTCTGTGATTTAGAGTCCCAAGTTTTTCTTTTTTCCTGCTGTAAAACCACAGCTCTCCTTAGCCTTTTGTACTTCAGAAAGGCCAAGTGACCTACTGAGGATTACTCTGTACCAAAAGCTGAGCTCCCTCTTGGAACAAAGGGGCACAATGCAATTCACCTTTTAAAAGGAGCAAGCAGGTAATTCTATCCAGCTACAGCTAGCACTAGTGTTTACCTAGTACTACTGTTACCATTTGAGAAAGATGACAATAATTATCTGGGACAACGCCTCTTATGTTGTTAAAATTGTAAAGGCAGTATGTTACTCAGCATAGCTGCCATCATCCCTTACTGCGCAACTGTAAGCCATCATGCAGAAGCCAGCAAAATGCTTTAGCAACTGGAAAACTCAATTTAGATCTTTATTAGAAGATGATCAGAATAAAAGATCACAAACACTTGTGCAGTCATTTAATTAGAATATTACATCCTTTATGACAGTATGCACTTGATCACGCTTCAGCAAACAAACTCCATTCCATCACTATTTAAATAACTTTCCATGGCAAAAACATATATTCTGTTATCATAACTTCAAATCAAATGATAAATGTTTTACTCAGACTTTGTTCCAGACCATTCCACAGAAACATCAGACTGTTGAAGCCTGTAGAGATAGATTTGAGTCTGACTAGCTCTTTGTCTTCTTAAGTCACAAATTTTACCCAAATGAAGTTGCAAGCTGTAAACTACCGAAAACTATTTAGAAATTAAAATGTTGAAGAATTGGAGAAGTTCACAAATCAACAGATTTTTCCATGTAAAGACCCTTATGTTCGAAAGAACATTGCTTTTGTTCCAAAAATAATCATAGCAATGACAAAGTTCCAGTGTTTTTATCTGCTGCTTTCCATCTCTGCTGCCTTCTTCTCCCAGACTTCTAAGACATCTGAGGCTAGTATTTGTTACATTTCTTTCTGGGCCTCTTCTAACCCTGTGATTTATAGACTCCAAAGGTGGAAAAAAAATGCTTCAAATAAAATGAGGTGAAAGAAATAAAACTACTTAAAAGTGTTCTAGTAACAGCGTTTTCGCAGGCTTTTTCAAATAACTTGCCAAATTATGTGAAGTTCTAGAAGAGCCTTTTAGGATGAGGTGTGTTTCAACATACACTTCATTGTTAAGGGTGTAGCCTCTGCTCACTGATGCCAGCTGGAGTTTTTCACCTACCTTCAGTGGACTCTGGACAGAGGAGTACCAGCGCCAGAGACCTTCCTTCCTTCAGACTTAACTGCATGCACACACATGTCATAGGAATAGCTCTTGAAAAAGCCACAGCTGTTTCTTACTTCAAGCATTAAACCCAGGTGGATCATGTAACAACTCCTACAGTTGTGCTTGATTATTCCAAGTTTGCACACAGCCAACACTTTAAAAATGCCTAAAAAACCTGGATGGATTAGGCCACCCTGGCTGGAAAATCTGACAAAAGACATAACTTCATATAATTCTTGCTGATTTAGGCATGCTGCAAATTGCTGGACCCTTACAATAGACGCTGCATCATTGCATCCTTTGCCAGTTAGGAATAACACACACACACACAGCTAAGAATATGGAACTGATCTATAGATTAAACTCAAGTGGAAATGGACTAATTTTCTCTTCATCTAAAGAGTCTGCTATTCCAGCTCTCATTTCTTGTGGACAAGAATGGAAACAATCAGATGACTAGCGAAAGCCCAGTTTTATGGACCTATTTTGGAAAGTGATCCCTTTATTAAATACACAGTATTTTATAGTACATTCACTTCCAATGAATCAAACTGTAAAGATCTGTGTCACATTGATTAATATCTTATGTTTAACCAATACGAAGTCAAACTTATGTTGTCCCTTAGTGAAGGGTGGGTATAATTACTTAAATACATATTTACAATTTTATCACCTGGCACAGAAAACAAAGTTCCATGGTCACAATATCCCTGCACAGTTCCCGGTGTTATTAATTTCCTTTTTATTAGCATGCATAACACCACAAAAATATGCTTCTAGGTGAATCTACAAGCATGCTCCTGTAAAGAAATGTGCAACTATAGCCAATACCAATCGACACTAAGGGAGTTCAGACGATATCCAGCTCTTGTGATTTCATCATGAGTCATAGCTGCTGTTTTCCTTGACTCATACATTTGAAACCCTCAGCTGTGGTGCTCGTAATTATGTTTTACAATTTTGTCACTGAGGAGGGGAAAAGGAATCTGCCTTTTTACATACATGCATCCAGACATGAGGCATGCAGGTGACACCCTTGGTCACATGCCAGACGACTGGGTATCAGATTTTGATGCACAAAATGCAAGAGATTGTTACAAAAGTGCTTTTCATCTGTTAATGATGATTTCTTGGTGACAGTGCAGTCGGATCCACATACATGAATTCCATTCCAACATTTCTTCTTCCTTGGTGCACTTTCACTAAAGAGAGAACTGCCATCTTTTTCCACTCAGAGAAAAACATTTATTAATTATATGGTATGGCATTCCATCCACAAATAAGCTGGTACAAGTCAAAAAAGTGCCAGAACACAGATGAAACAATTTCCTAACTTTTTTTTCCTTTTCTTTTTCAAACAAATTTTATTAGTAGCATCAGTAAGAAAACAACATTGGCCAGTCCTCTGTTGTTAAAAACTGTCACTCTATTGCACGTTTTCAAGACTATTCACATACTACTTAAGATGCCAAGTAGTCATGTAAGAATCAACATTACCTAA